>NC_057807.1:687264349-687282687 GCF_018294505.1 Triticum aestivum | reverse complement strand
GGGGCAATGGTCGCCCACGGTGGTGGGGCGGTGGCATGGGGATCGCCGGAGAAAAAGCTCGGCACGAGGGGGGGGGGCTAGAGGGATGGCCAGGGCGGCGGCGGACCGGTTGTGGGGAGTGTTTTTGAGGCGGGCGGGGTGGCGCACCGCCGGCCGCGGGCAGCGTGGGGCGGTTGTTTGGCCGGTGGTGGCTGGCGGCTCAGAGGGTGGATGTTGAAGATGAACTGCAGGCCCTTCATTTCATATCCAATGGCTGCAAAATCGCTGACCAGATATGAAAAAGTCAGTCGACTGATGTGTAGCCTCGCATCTAGTGCTTTCAGTTTCGACAGCAAAATTCAGTTTCAACAGTTAAGTTTAGTTTCGACAGTTAAATACAGTTTCGGTAGTTAAGTTCAGAGATGAGCGGCTGATGTATTTTACATCTAGCACTTTGTGGTTATGTATTTTACGTCATCTATTAGAGATGCTATTAGAATTCCACTCAGGTTAACGTTGTCTCTCTTGTCCTGCTTCAGGCTCGGCGTCGTACAACTGACCGGTGCTGCTCCAACGACGAAACCCTCGATCATAGCGGAGCAGTACCTCGGGCTCCATCTCCAGACGCCTAAGATCTTCTTCCCCTACTCTGACAACCAAGTCAGGCGGAGCATCCTCACCAGCCAACCCAATCACGCTGAGATCGACATGGCTTCGCAAAAGAGGTTGTACATTTGTTGCATCTCTTTTTTTACTCTACATGTTATATATATTGTCCACCGAGCACATGTAGTAATGTGAAATACGAGCAATGAGGTACCAAGAAACTTAGCTATCCGTGATGGACTCTCTTGAACGCCATCATTATTTATCTCTACACGTTTGAGTTGTGCATTTGTCGATGGGCCTGGGAGTTGAGCTAGTAGGGCAGTGGCCTGGGTCCAAAGTAATAGAAGTAGCACAAAAACATTTTTTAGTGTAGGCTTTTCCTTGCTCAAGCCTGCCTACTAGAATCGTTAGTGCTTGAAAGGAAAAGTGAATGAAAAACATAGGAATTGGAAAGTTTCCTATGGTACTACTATTCATGAATTTGGTTCAAAGGAATTTAGCAAAGGAAAACTGTAGGATTTGTTCCTTTAGTGTCTCCTTGAAAGAAAAACCATAGGAAATTTAATTTCCACTTGTACTCCTTTTCAAATTCCTATTCATGAAGCACAAGACTAAGAGATAGTAGCATAATAGCATTATAACAGTACATTTTCTTGTGGTTTGACTTAATATCACCATGCTACTTTGAATCTTGTGATCTTCCAATTCTTGTGAATCAAACACCCAGATTGGCAGAAATTATGTGTTTCTAAATTCTCTGTTTTGCATGTGCATTCCTATCCTATTCCTGTCTATTTCTTATCCCTCAATTGTTGGAATCCTCAAATTCAAACAAGCCCTTACACAATTACTTCTGTTACAGATATGTGTCAAAGAAAACCTTGTGTGGTTTGTCCTGCTCCTACGGCTCTGTGTTCCACCCCAGTGATAACCCACACGTATAGGGGATCAATTGTAGCCTCTTTCGATAAGTAAGAGTGTCGAACCCAACGAGGAGCTAAAGGTAGAACAAATATTCCCTCAAGTTCTATCGACCACCGATACAACTCTACGCACGCTTAATGTTCGCTTTACCTAAAACAAGTACGAAACTAGAAGGACTTTGTAGGTGTGATAGGATAGGTTTGCAAGATAATACAGAGCATGTAAATATAAACTAGGGGCTGTTTAGATAAAGAAGCAATAAAGTAAATATAACGAGTGTGGAAAAGGGGTGGTAGGAGTTGTGAAATTGTCTCTAAGCAATTGACTACTTTACTAGACCGATAGCAAGTTTTATGTGGGAGAGGCATAAGCTAACATACTTTCTCTTCTTGGATCATATGCACTTATGATTGGAACTCTAGCAAGCATCCACAACTACTAAAGATCACTAAGGTAAAACACAACCATAGCATTAAAGCATCAAGTCCCCTTTATCCCATACGCCACAACCCCCTTACTCGGGTTTATGCTTCTGTCACTCAAGCAACCCACTATAAGCGAATCATGAACGTATTGCAACACTCTACAGCGGGAATCCCTCACGCTTGCGCGGCATGGATGGCATAATAGGACAGCAACATAACCACACGCAAATTAAACCAATCATAGCAATTCATCAATCACCGATAGGACAACAGAAATCTACTCAGACATCATAGGATGGCAACACATCATTGGATAATAATATGAAGCATAAAGCACCATGTTCAAGTAGAGGGTACAACGGGTTGCGGGAGAGTGGATCGTTGATTATAGATGGGGGAAGGTGATGGAGATGTTGGTGAAGATGGTAGAGGTGTTGGTGTAGATCGCGGTGATGATGATGGCCCCCGGCGGCGTTCCGGCGCCATCGGAAGCAAGGGGGAGAGAGCCCCCCTTCTTCTTCTTCTTCCTTGACCTTCTCCCTAGATGGGGGAAGGGTTTCCCCTCTGGTCCTTGGCTCCCATGGCGTGGGAGGGGAGAGAGCCCCTCTGAGATTGGATCTGTCTCTCTGTCTCTCTCTGTTTCCATGTTCCCGGGTTCTACCCTGGCACCGTTTCTTTTATATCTGGAGATCCATAACACCGATTGGATTGAAACCTTCGCCCAGATTTTTCTCCAAAAAATAGCTTTCTTGCGGCAAAAGAAGAGCGTCAACCGCCTTACGGGGTGCCCAAGAGGGCCAGGGGCGCGCCCCCTCCCTTGTGGCCCCCTCGGGCACCGTCTCGCATTGATTTTTCTTCCCAAAAATCATAAATATTCCAGAAATAATCTCCGTCCGTTTTTATCCCATTTGGACTCCGTTTGATATGGGGTTCCTGCGAAACATAAAAAATGCAACAAACAAGAACTGGCACTGGGCACTGGATCAATATGTTAGTCCCGAGAATAATATAAAAAGTTGCCAAAAGTATATGAAAGTTGTAGAATATTGGCATGGCACAATCAAAAATTATAGATATGACGGAGACGTATCAGCATCCCCAAGCTTAATTCCTGCTCGTCCTCGAGTAGGTAAATGATAAAAAAGATAATTTTTGATGTGGAATGCTACCTAGCATAAACTTGATCATGTAATCTAATCATGGCATGAATATTAAGACACGAGTGATTCAAAGGAATAGTCTATCATTTGACATAAAACAATAATACTTCAAGCATGCCAACCAAGCAATTATGTCTTATCAAATAACACAGCCAAAGAAAGCTTATTCCTACAAAATCATATAGTTGGTATAGGAGGAACAACCACATCTAGGCACGCAGGGCCCCTCGTCCTGTTCCCTTGCGTCGCCCTCTCGAGGGCGACTCGGGGCGACCAACCTCCCCGTCTGCCTCTCCCCTTCTCGTTCTTTCCTCGCCGCCGCCGGAGATAGGCGCCGGGTCCCCTGCGCGGCCGCCGCTGAGGGTGGCGGCGAGGCCATCGGCCGCGACGCCGCTCGGGCTCGGGCCTAGGGTTTGAGGCGGCGGCCTCTGCTTGTGAGGGCGGCGCCGTCCTCGCGGCGGGCGGCGCTCGCCGGTGTTGAGGGCCACGTCTACTCTACCGCACGGGCGGCGAGTTGGCGGTGGATGCATGTGCCGTGTGGAGGGATCCCCTGCTGCTCTCCTTCGCTAGATTTGAAGACGGCGCCCCCGTGCTACTGCTTCCTCCTCGTCAGTCCGGCCAGATCCGGTGGCTGACTGCGCGGATGTGGGGTTGGGAGCTCTGGATCGAAGTAATTTCTTGCCCGGCTGCAGCGGCCATGATGCCAGCGGCGCTCTTGGTGTTGTTTCCTTCTTGAAGGCGGCTTCGAGATCCAGCTCCCCCCCTCATCCTCCCCCTGCACCCGGGTGAAAACCCACAACTTTGGTTGGGCAGCGACGGTGCCTGGCTCTGTCACCTTCTTGAAGGCGCCGCTTTGGGTCCGCGGGGAGGTGGGACAGCTGCAGCGCATTCTTGGCGTTCCTGATGGCGGCGGTTCTCTCTTTAGTGGTGTCACTTCGCCATGGCGGTCGGCTGGCCCGGCTCTCATGGTGATTGTGGTGCTGAACTCTTCGCCGTGTCTTCCTGGGGTGCTCCCGTTCAGAGAGGCTGGAGGTGGAGCGGCTTCGTCTTGCACGGAGCTTCGGTGGAGATGTCAAGTCATGCCTGACCGACAGGTGCTACGCCTTGTCATGCCTGGTTGGCTGGTGCTACGCACGACAAATCTTCCAAAGACTTCAAGCTATGTCGGCTGGTGGTGCTTGGCAGGATGGTACTGAGGTGTATCAGTGGCGATCGCGACGTGCTCAGCTGTTTGTGCGCAGGGAGGAGGTACCGTTGGGCGCCGTGGTGGCGTCAACGATAGCTGGACCGAGCAAGGTTGATGCATTAGTACAGTTCTGAAGATGGAGTGGTGGCAGTTGGCGGCGGCGGCCTCTGAGTGCACGCCGGACCGATGAGACCCATGCCCGGCAGGCATCCTGGATTGGACCTTAGGTCTTAGATGTTAGGTTTGGTTGCGATATCTATTTGGTATTAGGCCCAGGCTATCTGCGCCCCTGCATCAACTGGATAGGTGTAGCGACATTTTGTTGCTTAAACGGCGGCTTTAGTCTTATTGTTGTTTTACTTTGTAAGGTCTTGCGAGAATAATTAATAAAGTGGCCGTATGCATCGCCCGGATGCAGAGGCCGGGGGTCATCCTCCTTAAAAAAATCATATAGTTTGGCCATGCTTCATTTTTGTCACACAAAATGCTCCCATCATGCACAACCCCGATGACAAGCCGGGTAATTGGTTCATACTTTTTAACGCGCTTCAGCTTTTTCTGTAGGGAACGTAGTAATTTCAAAAAATTTCCTACGCACACGCAATATCATGGTGATGGCATAGCAACAAGAGGGGAGAGTGTAGTCCACGTACCCTCGTAGACCGTAAGCGGAAGCGTTATGACAACGCGGTTGATGTAGTCGTACGTCTTCACGATTCGACCGATCCAAGCACCGAACGTACGGCACCTCCGAGTTCAGCACACGTTCAGCTCGATGACGATCCCCGGGCTCCGATCCAGCAAAGCTTTGGGGATGAGTTCCGTCAGCACGACGGCGTGGTGACGATGATGATGCTCTACCGGCGCAGGGCTTCGCCTAAACTCCGCGATGATATGATCGAGGTGGAATATGATGGAGGGGGGCACCGCACACGGCTAAGGAACGATCCGTAGATCAACTTGTGTTCCATGGGGTGCCCCCCTGCCCCCGTATATAAAGGAGCAAGGGGAGGAGGTGGCCGGCCAGGGAGAGGCGCGCCAAGGGGAGTCCTACTCCCACCGGGAGTAGGACTCCCTCCTTCCTTGTTGGAGTAGGAGAAGGGGGAAAGAGGGGGAGAGGAGGAAGGAAAGAGGGGCTGCACCCCTTGTCAAATTCGGACCAGAGGGGGGCTGCGCGCCTCCTTCCTTTCGGCCTCTCTCCTCAATTCCCGTATGGCCCAATAAGGCCCATATACTCCCCGGCGAATTCCCGTAACTCTCCGGTACTCCGAAAAATACCCGAATCACTCGGAACCTTTCCGAACTCCGAATATAGTCGTCCAATATATCGATCTTTATGTCTCGACCATTTCGAGACTCCTCGTCATGTCCCCGATCTCATCCGGGACTCCGAACTCCTTCGGTACATCAAAACTCATAAACTCACAATATAACTGTCATCGAAACCTTAAGCGTGCGGACCCTACGGGTTCGAGAACTATGTAGACATGACCTAGAACTATTCTTGGTCAATAACCAATAGCGGAACCTGGATGCCCATATTGGCTCCTACATATTCTACGAAGATCTTTATCGGTCAAACCGCATAACAACATACGTTGTTCCCTTTGTCATCGGTATGTTACTTGCCCGAGATTTGATCGTCGGTATCCAATACCTAGTTCAATCTTGTTACCGGCAAGTCTCTTTACTCGTTCCGTAATGCATCATCCTGTAACCAACTCATTTGGTCACATTGCTTGCAAGGCTTATAATGATGTGCATTACCGAGAGGGCCCAGAGATACCTCTCCGATAATCGGAGTGACAAAACCTAATCTCGAAATACGCCAACTCAACATGTACCTTCGGAGACACCTATAGTACTCCTTTATAATCACCCAGTTACGTTGTGACGTTTGGTAGTACCCAAAGTGTTCCTCCGGTAAACGGGAATTGCATAATCTCATAGTTATAGGAACATGTATAAGTCATGAAGAAAGCAGTAGCAACATACTAAATGATCAAGTGCTAAGGCTAATGGAATGGGTCAAGTCAATCACATGGTTCTCCTAATGATGTGATCCCGTTAATCAAATGACAACTCTTTTGTACATGGTTAGGAAACATAACCATCTTTAATAAACGAGCTAGTCAAGTAGAGGCATACTAGTGTCACTATGTTTGTCTATGTATTCACACATGTATTATGTTTCCGGTTAATACAATTCTAGCATGAATAATAAACATTTATCATGATATAAGGAAATAAATAATAATTTTATTATTGTCTCTAGGGCATATTTCCTTCAGTCTCCCACTTGCACTAGAGTCAATAATCTAGTTTACATCATCATGTGATTTAACACCAATATTCATATCTGTATATGATTAACACCCATAGTTCGCATCGTCATGTGATCAACACCCAAAGGGTTTACTAGAGTCAATAATCTAGTTCACATCGCTATGTGATTAACACCCAAAGAGTACTAAGGTATGATCATGTTTTGCTCGTGAGAGAAGTTTAGTCTACGGGTCTGTCACATTCAGAGCCGTATGTATTTTGCAAATATTCTATGTCTACAATGCTCTGCATGGAGCTACTCTAGCTAATTGCTCCCACTTTCAATATGTATCCAGATTGAGACTTAGAGTTATCTGGATCAGTGTAAAAGTTTGCATCGATGTAACTTTTACGACGAACTCTTTTATCACCTCCATAATCGAGAAACATCTCCTTAGTCCTCACTAACGATATTCTTGACCGCTGTCCAGTGATCTACTATTAGATCAAAATTGTATTCCTTTGCCAAACTCAGAGCAAGGTATACAATGGGTCTGGTATACAACATAGCATACTTTATAGAACCTATGACTGAGGCATAGGGAATGACTTTCATTCTTCTTTTCTATTTTCTGCCGTGGTCGGGATTTTTGAGTCTTACTCAATTTCACACCTTTGCAACACAGGCAAGAACTCTTTCTTTGACTGTTCCATTTTGAAGTATTTCAAAATCTTGACAAGGTATGTACTTATTGAAAAACTTATCAAACGTCTTGATCTATCTCAATAGATCTTGATGCTCAATATGTACGCAGCTTCACCGAGGTCTTTTATTGAAAAACTTTTTATTCAAGTATCCTTTTATGCTATCTAGAAATTCTATATCATTTCCAATCAACAATATGTCTTGCACATATAATATCAGAAATGCTACAGAGGTCCCACTCACTTTCTTGTAAATACATGCCTTTCCAAAAGTCTGTATTTTGATCAACTCATCAAAGCGTATATTCCAACTCCGAGATGCTTGCACCAGTCCATTGATGGATCGTTGGAACTTGCACATTTTGTTAGTACCTTTAGGATTAACAAAACCTTCTGGTTGCATCATATACAACTCTTCTTTAATAAATCCATTAAAGAATGTAGTTTTGACATCCATTTGCCAGATTTCATAACATGTGACAATTGCTAACATGATTCCGACAGACTTAAGCTTCGATACGAGTGAGAAAATCTCATCGTATTCAACACCTTGAACTTGTTGAAAACATTTCGCAACAAGTCGAGCTTAGTAGATAGTAACACTACTATCAGTGTCCGTCTTCCTCTTGAAGATCCATTTATTTAACATGGCTTGCTGATCATCGAGCAAGTCAATCAAAGTCCATACTTTGTTCTCATACATGGATCATATCTCAGATTTTTATGGCCTCAAGCCATTTCGTGGAATCTGGGCTCATCATCGCTTCCTCATAGTTCGTAGGTTCATCATGGTCTAGTAACATGACTTCCAGAACATGATTACCGTACCACTCTGGTGCGGATCTTACTCTGGAAGACCTACGAGGTTTGGCAGCAACTTGGTCTGAAGTTTCATGATCATCATCATTAACTTTCCGCACTAATTGGTGTAGTAATCACTGGAACTGATTTCTGTGATGAACTACTTTCCAATAAGGGAGAAGGTACAATTACCTCATCAAGTTCTACTTTCCTCCCACTCACTTCTTTCGAGAGAAACTCCTTCTCTAGAAAGGATCCATCTTAGCAACGAAGAACTTGCCTTTGGATCTGTGATAGAAGGAGTACCCAATAGTTACTTTTGGGTATTCTATGAAGACGCACTTCTCTGATTTGGGTTCGAGCTTATCAGGTTGAAACTTTTCATATAAGCATCGCAACTCCAAATTTTAAGAAACGACAACTTTGGTTTCTTGCCAAACCACAGTTCATAAGGCATCGTCTCAACGGATTTTGATGGTGCCCAATTTAAAGCGAATGCAGCTGTCTCTAATGCATAACCCCAAAACGATAGCGGTAAATCGGTAAGAGACATCATAGATCGCACCATATCCAATAAATTGCGGTTACGACGTTCGGACACACCATAACGTTGTGGTGTTCCAGGTGGCGTGAGCTGTGAAACTATTCCACATTGTTTTAATTGAAGACCAAACTCATAACTCAAATATTTGTCTCCACGATCAGATCGCAGAAACTTTATTTTCTTGTTACGATGATTTTTCACTTCACTCTGAAATTCTTTGAACCTTTCAACTATTTCAGACTTCTGTTTCATCAAGTAGATATACCCATATCTGCTCAAATCATCTTGTGAAGGTCAGAAAATAACGATACTTGCCACGAGCATCAACACTCATTGGATCGCATACATCGGTATGTATTATTTCCAATAAGTCAGTAGCTTGTTCCATTGTTCCGGAGAACGGAGTTTTAGTCATCTTGCCCAAAAGGCACGGTTCGCAAGCATCAAATGATTCATAACCAAGTGATTCCGAAAATCCATCTTTTATGGAGTTTCTTCATGCGCTTTACACCAATATGACCTAAACGGCAGTGCCACAAATAAGTTGCACTATCATTATTAACTTAACATCTTTTGGTTTCAATATTATGAATATGTGTATCACACGATCGAGATCCAACAAACCATTTTCATTGGGTGTATGACCATAGAAGGTTTTATTCATGTAAACAGAACAATAATTATTCTCTAACTTACATGAATAACCGTATTGCAATAAACATGATAAAATCATATTCATGCTCAACGCAAACGCCAAATAACATTTATTTAGGTTCAACACTAATCCCGAAAGTATAGGGAGTGTGCGATGATGATCATATCAATCTTGGAACTACTTCCAACATTCATCGTCACCTCATCCTCAACTAGTTTCTGTTTATTCTGCAACTCCCGTTTCGAGTTACTACTCTTAGCAACTGAACTAGTATCAAATACCAAGGGGTTGCTATAAACACTAGTAAAGTACACATCAATAGCATGTATATCAAATATACCTATGTTCACTTTGCCATCCTTCTTATCCGCCAAATACTTGGGGTAGTTCCACTTCCAGTGACCAGTCCCTTTGAAGTAGAATCACTTAGTCTTAGGCTTAGGTCCAGACTTGGGCTTATTCACTTGAGAAGCAACTTGCTTGCTGTTCTTCTTGAAGTTCCCCTTCTTCCCTTTGCCCTTTTACTTGAAACTAGTGATCTTGTCCACCATCAACACTTTGATGTATTTCTTTGATTTCTACCTTCGTCGATTTTTGCATTGCGAAGAGCTTGGGAATTGTTTTCGTCATCCCTTGCATACTATAGTTCATCACGAAGTTCTAGTAACTTAGTGATGGTGACTAGAGAATTCTGTCAATCACTATCTTATCTAGAAGATTAACTCCCACTTGATTCAAGCGATTGAAGTACCCAGACAATCTGAGCACATGCTCACTAGTTGAGCGATTCTCCTCCATCTTTTAGCCATAGAACTTGCTGGAGACTTCATATCTCTCAACTCGGGTATTTGCTTGAAATATTAACTTCAACTCCTGGAACATCTCATATGGTCCATGACGTTCAAAACATCTTTTAAGTCCCGATTCTAAGCCGTTAAGCATGGTGCACTAAACTATCAAGTAGTCATCATATTGAGCTAGCCAAACGTTCATAACGTCTGCATCTGCTCCTGCAATAGGTTTGTCACCTAGCGGTGCATCAAGGACATAATTCTTCTGCGCAGCAATGAGGATAAACCTCAGATCACGGATCCAATCCGCATCATTGCTACTAACATTTTTCAACACAATTTTCTCTAGGAACAAATCAAAATAAACATATGAAAGCAACAACGCAAGCTATTGATCTACAACATAATTTGCAAAATACTACCAGGACTAAGTTCATGATAAATTTAAGTTCAATTAATCATATTACTTAAGAACTCCCACTAAGAAAGACATCCCTCTAATCCTCTAAGTGATCACGTGATCCAAATCAACTAAACCATAACCGATCATCACGTGAAATGGAGTAGCTTTCAATGGTGAACATCATTATGTTGATCATATCTACTATATGATTCACGCTCGACCTTTCGGTCTCCGTGTTCCGAGGCCATATCTGCATATGCTAGGCTCGTCAAGTTTAACCTGAGTATGCCGCGTGTGCAAAACTGGCTTGCACCCGTTGTAGATGGACGTAGAGCTTATCACACCCGATCATCACGTGGTGTCTGGGCACGACGAACTTTGGCAACGGTGCATACTCAGGGAGAACACTTCTTGATAATTAGTGAGAGATCATCTTATAATGCTACCGTCAATCAAAGCAAGATAAGATGCATAAAGGATAAACATCACATGCAATCAATATAAGTGATATGATATGGCCATCATCATCTTGTGCTTGTGATCTCCATCTCCGAAACTCCGTCGTGATCACCATCGTCACCGGCGCGACACCTTGATCTCCATCGTAGCATCGTTTTCGTTATGCCATCTATTGCTTCTACGACTATCGCTACCGCTTAGTGATAAAGTAAAGCAATTACAGGGCGTTTGCATTTCATACAATAAAGAGACAACCATATGGCTCCTGCCAGTTGCCGATAACTTCGGTTACAAAACATGATCATCTCATACAATAAAATATAGCATCACGTCTTGACCATATCACATCACAACATGCCCTGCAAAAACAAGTTAGACGTCCTCTACTTTGTTGTTGCAAATTTTACGTGGCTGCTACGGGCTTAGGAAGAACCGTTCTTACCTACGCATCAAAAACCACAACGATAGTTTGTCAAGTTGGTGCTGTTTTAACCTTCGCAAGGACCGGGCGTAGCCACACTCGATTCAGCTAAAGTGAGAGAGACAGACACCCGCCAGCCACCTTTAAGCACGAGTTCTCGTAACGGTGAAACCAGTCTCGCGTAAGCGTACGCGTAATGTCGATCCGGGCCGCTTCATCTCACAATACCGCTGAGCCAAAGTATGACATGCTGGTAAGCAGTATGACTTGTATCGCCCACAACTCACTTGTGTTCTACTCGCGCATATGACATCTACGCATAAAACCTGGCTCGGATGCCACTGTAGGGAATGTAGTAATTTCAAAAAATTTCCTACGCACACGCAAGATCATGGTGATGGCATAGCAACGAGAGGGGAGAGTGTAGTCCACGTACCCTCGTAGACCGTAAGTGGAAGCGTTATGACAACGCGGTTGATGTAGTCGTACGTCTTCACGATTCGACCGATCCAAGCACCGAACGTACGACACCTCTGAGTTCAGCACACGTTCAGCTCGATGACAATCCCCGGGCTCCGATCCAGCAAAGCTTTGGGGATGAGTTCCGTCAGCACGACGGCGTGGTGACGATGATGATGCTCTACCGGCGCAGGGCTTCGCCTAAACTCCGCGATGATATGACCGAGGTGGAATAGGGTGGAGGGGGGCACCGCACATGGTTAAGGAACGATCCGTAGATCAACTTGTGTTCCATGGGGTGCCCCCTTGCCCCCGTATATAAAGGAGCAAGGGGAGGAGGCGGCCGGCCAGGGAGAGGCGCGCCAAGGGGAGTCCTACTCCCACCGGGAGTAGGACTCCCTCCTTCCTTGTTGGAGTAGGAGAAGGGGGAAAGAGGGGGAGAGGAGGAAGGAAAGAGGGGCTGCACCCCTTGTCCAATTCGGACCAGAGGGGGGCTGCGCGCCTCCTTCCTTTCAGCCTCTCTCCTCAATTCCCATATGGCCCAACAAGGACCATATACTCCCCGGCGAATTCCCGTAACTCTCCGGTACTCCGAATATAGTCGTCCAATATATTGATCTTTATGTCTCGACCATTTTGAGACTCCTCGTCATCTCCCCGATCTCATCCGGGACTCCTAACTCCTTCGGTACATCAAAACTCATAAACTCATAATATAACTGTCATCGAAACCTTAAGCGTGCGGACCCTACGGGTTCGAGAACTATGTAGACATGACCTAGAACTATTCTTGGTCAATAACCAATAGCGGAACCTGGATGCCCATATTGGTTCCTACATATTCTACAAAGATCTTTATCGGTCAAACCGCATCACAACATACGTTGTTCCCTTTGTCATCGGTATGTTACTTGCCCGAGATTTGATCGTCGGTATCCAATACCTAGTTCAATCTCGTTACCGGCAAGTCTCTTTACTCATTCCATAATGCATCATCCTGTAACCAACTCATTTGGTCACATTGCTTGCAAGGCTTATAATGATGTGCATTACCGAGAGGGCCCAGAGATACCTCTCCGATAATCGGAGTGACAAAACCTAATCTCGAAATACGCCAACTCAACATGTGCCTTCGGAGACACCTGTAGTACTCCTTTATAATCACCCAGTTACGTTGTGAACTTTGGTAGTACCCAAAGTGTTCCTCCGGTAAACGGGAGTTGCATAATCTCATAGTTATAGGAACATGTATAAGTCATGAAGAAAGCAGTAGCAACATACTAAACGATCAAGTGCTAAGGCTAACGAAATGGGTCAAGTCAATCACATCGTTCTTCTAATGATGTGATCCCGTTAATCAAATGACAACTCTTTTGTCCATGGTTAGGAAACATAACCATCTTTGATAAACGAGCTAGTCAAGTAGAGGCATACTAGTGACACTATGTTTGTCTATGTATTCACACATGTATTATGTTTCCGGTTAATACAATTCTAGCATGAATAATAAATCTTTATCATGATATAAGGAAATAAATAATAACTTTATTATTGTCTCTAGGGCATATTTCCTTCATTTTCAACTCTTACGCAATACATGAGCGCAAGCCATGGACATAGCACTATATGTGGTATATGGTGGTGATTGTGAAGACAAAAAGGGAGAAGATAGTTTCACATCAACTGGGCATATCAACGGGCTATGAAGATGCCCATTAATAGATATCAATGTGAGTGAGTAGGGATTTCCATGCAACGGATGTACTAGAGCTATAAATATATGAAAGCTCAACAAAAGAAACTAAGTGGGCGTGCATCCAACTTGCTTGCTCACGAAGACCTAGGGCATTTTGAGGAATCCCATCATTGGAATATACAAGCCAAGTTCTATAATGAAAAATTCCCACTAGTATATGAAAGTGACAACATAGGAGACTCTCTATCATGAAGATCATGGTGCTATTTTGAAGAACAAGTGTGGAAAAAGGATAGTAACGTTGCCCCTTCTCTCTTTTTCTCTCATATTTAATTTAATATTTTTTGTGGGCTTATTTGGCCTCTTTTTTATTTGGGCTTCTTTGATTTTTCATAAAGTCCGGAGTCTCATCCCGACTTGTGGGGGAATCATAGTCTCCATCAGCCTTTCCTCACTAGGGCAATGGTCTAATAATGATGATCATCACACTTTTATTTACTTACAACTCAATATTACAAGAAAGGTATGACTCTATGAATGCCTTCGACGGTGTACCAGGATATGCAATGAATCAAGAGTGACATGTATGAAAAATTATGAAGGTGGCCTTGCCACAGATACGATGTCAACTACATGATCATGCAAAGAGCAATATGACAATGATGGAGCATGTCATAATAAATGGAATGGTGGAAAGTTGCATGGTAATATATCTTGAAATGGCTATGGAAATGCCATAATAGGTAGGTATGGTGGCTGTTTTGAGGAAGGTAAATAATGGGTGCATGATACCGGCGAAGGTTGCGCGGCATAATAAAGGCTAGCAAAGTGGAAGGGTGAGAGTGCATATAATCCATGGACTCACATTAGTCATAAAGAACTCATATACTTATCGCAAAAGTTTATTAGCCCTCGAAGCAAAGTACTACTACACATGCCCCTAGAGGGATAGATTGGTAGGAAAAGATCATCGCTCCCCCGCGACCGCCACTCATAAGGAAGACAATCAAAGAAACACCCCATGCTTCAAATTTGTCACACAACGGTTACCATACATGCATGCTACGGGACTTACTAACCTCAAGACAAGTATTTCTCAATTTCACAATTACTCAACTAGCACGACTCTAATATCACCACCTTTATGTCGCAAAATTATTGCAAGGAATCAAACATATCATATTCAGTGATCTACAAGTTTTATGTAGTATTTTATGACTAACCATGTGAATGGCCAATTCTTGTCACCTCTCTAAATAGATATAAGTGAAGCAAGAGAGTTTAATTCTTTCCACAAAAGATATGCCCACGCTCTAACAAATATAAGTGAAGCAAAAGAGCATTCTACAAATGGCGGTTTTCTATGTGAAGAGAAACATGCAATCCAAACTTCAAATGATATAAGTGAAGCACATGAAGCATTCTATAAAGCCATACTCAAAATATTTAAGTGAGGTGCAATGAGCATTCTATAAATCAACCAAGGACTATCTCGTACCAGCATGGTGCATAAAATAAAAGTGAAAACTAAATGCAAAAGACGCTCCAAGACTTGCACATATCGCATGAACGAAACGAATCCGAAAACATACTGATACTTGTTGAAGAAAGAGGGGATGCCTTCCGGGGCATCCCCAAGCTTAGACGCTTGAGTCTCATTGAATATTTACTTAGGGTGCCTTGGGAATCCCCAAGATTGAGCTCTTTCCTGTCTTCCTTTTCCTCATATTGAGACCTTCTCGATCAAACACTTCATGTACACAGAACTTCAATAGAAAACTCGCTAAGATCCGTTAGTATAATAAAGCAAATCACTACTCTAAGTAGTGTTACAAACCAATTAATATTTTGTTTTTGCATTGTGTCTACTATAATATAGCT
Source organism: Triticum aestivum (assembly GCF_018294505.1). Lineage (NCBI taxonomy): Eukaryota > Viridiplantae > Streptophyta > Magnoliopsida > Poales > Poaceae > Triticum > Triticum aestivum. Next base: position 687,267,324 of record NC_057807.1, on the reverse strand, counting down.
TTTCCATGGCTTAATCCACTGATAGAAATTGATAGTTTCATCAAAACAAGTAAACTATGCATCAAAAACAGAATCTGTCAAAAACAGAACAGTCTGTAGCAATCTGAACATTCACCATACTTCTTGTACCCCAAAATTCTACCAAAATTAGGAAAAATAAAACATTTGTATATAAATACAGTTCAAAAAGAATCAGAACCACTTGACGTCCCAGTAAAAAATATAAAATCATGCACTACAGCCAAAGTTTCTGTCCTGCACCGTACAAACCAACAAGCATTGTAAACATCCTAAAGGCAAACCTTGGCACATTATTTTTACAATACAATGTAATTGTACAAGGGGATAATTATTTTTGTTGAAAATTTTCTGTAATCAAGATTCACAAAGTTTCCGTGAGCATGAACAAAGTTCAACGAGCTCTCCCACTTCAACAATGCTTGTCTCTCTCACTTTCACTTTCCTTTTTGAAAAGTTTTGGGTTCCCCTCTTTTTTGTTTTTTGTTTTTAGACTATATAAAAGCACTCAACAGAAATAAATGACTCTCTAAAACTTCCGGGTTGTCTGCCCGGGAGTGCTTTCTTTAAAGCCATTAAGCTAGGCATATAACACTAGTAGAAAACAGGGCTTTCGTTCGGGCCTAGCTAACCCATTAGTCCCAGTTCTTCATGAACTGGGACCAATGGGGGGCATTAGACCCAGTTCATGAGCCCAGGGGGCCGGCCGGGGCCTCGTGGCCATTGGTCCCGGTTCGTCTAGACCCATTTGTCCCGGTTCTAGGCACGAACCGGGACCAATGGGCCGCGTTCCTGGCCCACAGCCATTGGTACCAGTTCGTTCCACGAACCAGTATAGAAGGGAGGGATTTAGTCCCGGTTCATGCCATGAACTAGGACAAATAGGTTGCCTATATATACCCATCGCCGTGGCAGAGCACTCTGTTTTTTTTTGGCCGGTGAGGGGTGGGCATTTGGGAGCTCTAGCTCACCTCCTATGCACATGAGGTGTTCGATGAAATATCCGAGCCACGCTAGTTAGTCGTTCTCCTCTCGAAACTCGACCTCCAAGCTCCATTTTCCCCGAGATTTGTCTAGGTTTAGCGGTCCGTCACCGTCCTATCCCCGTCTTCACCGCTGTCGATCGCCCGCGCCGATCTCGTCGCCGGCACCACCGTGGTGAGCCTCTTGTTCTTATCTTCTTTCCGAAAGAAAAAAAATTCTTTCTTCAGATAGATACTTGTCTAATTTTCTTACTTCTATTATTTCTTGTTATTATACAGTGGATGGTTTTGGTATCCGCCCCCGTCGGCCCTTGTCCTATCTATGATTCGGATGTGGTATATATTATCTTTTGATAACTATTTGGTTCATTTATTGTTTATGACAATTATGCGACCAACGTGATATAGATTTTATTTATCTAGGAGGTGGTTGAACCGGAAATTCCAACCGACCCTATTGTCGAGAGGTTAAATTTAGTTGAAGAAGAAAACAATTACTTGAAGGAAAAAATAAGAAAAATTGAGGAGAATATGATATTGGAGTTGCATGTTGCGGATGTCGTCGATGATCACAAGATCAAGATGGATGCAATGCGGTTGAAGATTAGAAAGATTAGAAAATATGCCATTCATACCGAGGCTTGGTATCATTATGCAGTTGGATCAGTTGTTACCTTGGTTGCGATTATGATCACATTTGTTTTTGCATATAAATAATTTTCATAATTTCAATGTATGGTTTAATTAGATGCTCCGGAGAGCTATATGTTGTACATGCTATGTGGGTGAAATCCCTTTGTAATAGACGAGTTTCCGTATGAAACCCTGATACTTCGAAGGAGATTGTCTGTTTTGTACACGATGCACATCCAGTTTTTGCCGTAAGCCTCTGTACTTTCATGCACATGCTATGTGGGTGAAATGATGATACCATGCCAACTTGGAACCTTTTCAGAATTCATTTCAAATGCTTTTAAATTTCATGGTCTTATAGCTCAAAATAACCAGTAAATGCACGAAAAATAACAAATGAAGTCGGAAAGGGTTGTAAATTGATGATGTGGCTTTGAATGGTGCATTTTGAACACAGAAAAACTATGGAGTTCAAATAAGTTAAAAAAATGAAATCCCTTTGTTACAGACGAGTTTCCGTATCAAACCCTGATACTTCGAAGGAGATTGTCTGTTTTGTACACGAAGTGCATCCAGTTTTTGCTGTAAGCCTCTGTACTTTCTTGCACATGCTATGTGGGTGAAATGATGATACCATGCCAACTTGGAACCTTTTCAGAGTTCATTTCAAATGCTTTTAAATTTCATGGTCTTATAGCTCAAAATAATCAGTAAATGCATGAAAAATAACAAATGAAGTCGGAAAGGGTTGTAAATTGATGATGTGGATTTGAATGGTGCATTTTGAACACAGAAAAACTAGGGAGTTAAAATAAGTTCAAAAAAAATGAAATCCCTTTGTTATAGACGAGTTTCCGTATGAAACCCTGATACTTCGATGGAGATCGTCTGTTTTGTACATGAAGTGCATCCAGTTTTTGCCGTAAGCCTATGTACTTTCTTGCACATGCTATGTGGGTGAAATGATGATACCATACCAACTTGGAACATTTTCAGAGTTCATTTCAAATGCTTTTCAATTTCATGGTCTTATAGCTCAAAATAATCAGTAAATGCATGAAAAATAACAAATTAAGTCAGAAACAAAACAAAATAAAATAAATAAGTAATTTGAAACAAAATAATATAAACTTGAATAAAATAGATAAGTAGAAACAAAATAAAATAGAAAAATAAAGTTTAATAACATAAATAAAATTTATGAAACTAAAATTATCAAAGTATTTTCTGTTCAAAACATTATAAGCAACCTCTAGTATTATTGAAACTAAAGTTATATAAAATTGATGCAACTAAAATTATCAAAGTATTTTCTGTTCAAAATCATTAAAAGCAAAAAGA
>NC_057807.1:687258696-687264113 GCF_018294505.1 Triticum aestivum | reverse complement strand
AAATTCATAAGTAATTACAAACAAAATAAAATAAAATAAATAAGTATTTTGTTGTAAGTAGAAACAAAAAAAAATAAATAATAGCAAAAAGAAAACAAAAAACTAGAAAAATAAAAAATTTGCCACCAACTCGGCCACCACGGCCTGAATACGACTAGAAACCCATCCATGGGCCAGGATTCAGGCCCGCAGTAGGCCCAGAAGGCCCAACAAGAATAGAAGTAGAAAGTATGCCCGTCAGCCTGTAGTGGAGAGGAGCTCGAGAGGGGTGCGGCAGTGGGGCTTATAAACCACTGCGCGCCCCTCTCAACTAGCGAGGTGGGACTAAACTTTGGCTGCGACGCGGGCAGCACAAGGGCCTTTGGTCCCGGTTGGTGGCAGCAACCGGGACTAAAGGGGGTGCATTGGTACCGGTTCATGGCACCAACCGGTACCAATGCCCACCCTTTAGTCCCGGTTGGTGCCATTAATCGGGACCAAAGCCCTCTGCTTCCCGCCCTTTGGGCTGCTGAAAAGAGGCCTTTGGTCCCGGTTGGTGGCACCAACCGGGACTAAAGGGGTGCATTAGTCCCGGTTGGTGCCACACACCGGGACTAAAGGCTTTGCTATATAAGCAGCACTTAGCAGTTTCGACCAAATCCTCCACTTCTCCCCCAACGCCCCCTGCTCCTCCTCGTCGCTGTCGCCGCCCGACGCCCCTGCTCCACCTTGCCGTCGCCGCCGCCACCGACGCCGTCAGGCTGCTCGCCTTCGCCGTCGCCACCGCCACCAACGCCGTCAGGCTATTCGCCTTTGCCATCGCCGCTGCTCCCTGTGAGCATAGCCTGCTCCCGCGCCCCTCCCGTCCCACACCCCCGCGCCCCTGTCATGCGCGACCGCTGCGCCGCCGCCCCTGCCCTGCGCGGCCGCCGCGCACCGCCCCGCCTCCCCTGCCATGCATTTTTCATAGAATTGTTTTGTATTTTTTGTGCATATGTGTTTGTTTTTTTTGTACATACGTGTTTGTATGTGTATATATGTGTGTACATGTGTACATAGACTTTTCTCTTCTACTCCTCTATTCCTTCTTCTTCTCGTCTCTTTTTTCTTCTTCTTTTTTATCGCGAACGAGGGCAGAGGGTCGAGGGTCAGGAACTAGGGCAGAAGGTCGAGGGTCACCCTATCGACCGTGATAACTTATACCACGGGAGCACACCCCGGCCCTCTCGCTCGACCAGCACTCTCGAGGATCCCCAAACCCTAGAGAAAAAATGATGTTGGTCTCCTACCCCCTCCCGCCGCGCCCCTACCTGACAAACTCTCTCGAGGCCACCCAAATTTACCAAGTTAAAAGAACGTTGTCGTCGAGGCCACCCCAAACCCTTGAAGCGTTGTGTCGAGGCCACCCCAAACCCTTGAAGCATTGTCGAGGCCACCCCAAACCCTAGAGAAGCAGCGTCGAGGCCACTAATATGATTCCTTATTGTGATTAGCTAGCTAGTTCTATGTTTACCACTAATATATATATATCCATCTGTCATGTTTGAATAATAATTGACATGTTGTAAATATTTGCAAAAACTATGGAGCACCCCCAAGACGAAGCAACAGAAGCGATGTTGGGGGACATAATCGCACAAGGAAGTGATGTTGTTGCATCATTTCTCAACGACACAAATGGTCAGGAAGGACGGGGTAGTGAAGAAGGCTATGATTATGATAGCTCCGGTGACCCATTAATGCCGGTACAAGAAGAGGGCTATGTTCATGATGGTTTCGGTGACCCAATGGACGTATGTCGGTGTCAAAACCGGCGGATCTTGGGTAGGGGGTCCCGAACTGTGCGTCTAGGCGGATGGTAACGGGAGACAAGGGACACAATGTTTTACCTAGGTTCGGGCCCTCTTGATGGAGGTAAAACCCTACGTCCTGCTTGATTGATATTGATGATGTGGGTATTACAAGAGTAGATCTACCACAAGATCAAGGAGGCTAAACCCTAGAAGCTAGCCTATCGTATGATTGTTGTTCGTCCTACGGACTAAAGCCATCCGGTTTATATAGACACCAGAGAGGGCTACGGTTACACAGAGTCGGTTACAATGGTAGGAGATCTACATATCCGTATTGCCAAGCTTGCCTTCCACGCGAAGGAAAGTCCCATCCGGACACGGGACGAAGTCTTCAATCTTGTATCTTCATAGTCTCAGAGTCGGGCCGATGATGATAGTTCGGCTATCCGGACACCCCCTAGTCCAGGACTCCCTCAGTCGCCCCTGAACCAGGCTTCAATGACGACGAGTCCGGCGTGCATATTGTCTTCGGCGTTGCAAGGCGGGTTCCTCCTCCGAATAATTTATAGAAGATTGTGAACTCCAGGATAGTGTCCGGCTCTGCAAAATAAATTCCACATACCACCGTAGAGAGAATAATATTTACACAAGTTCAATCCGCTGACGTATTTTGTGGCGTGACGTCACACCACAACCAAGCCTTTACTCTAATCATTTTTATTATACCACCTCCGCGCGTCTAGCGAAGCGGTTTCCTTGGCACGTCTTGTCGAAGCAGTGATCGTGTTCCCCTTATCCCGGGATTCTCATCAATACGGACGTAGGTAACCCAACCGCGCCATTGATTGCAGAGCTTGGGAGATAAGCGAGTTTTATTAGGCCAGTGGGGATGCATGGTTTTGTCCGCCCATATAAGGGGATAAAGATCTACCCTTTTACCTACGCCTTCTTCCTCCTTTGCCTATCCATCTCTGCGAACTCGAGCTCCAGCGCTCAAGTCCGCACACCTCACCTCAACCTTCTCCAACTATGTCCGGAGCGGGAGGCAAGTGGATGGCCTCCTCCATTACGGAGGGGCACATCCAGAAGCTGCGCAGCGCCGGATACCTGTCCAGCGACATTGCGCACTGGCTCCCCGATGAGGGGGAGCTCATCCCCACCCCCAGGCCCCATGAGAGGGTAGTATTTCTTTCCCATTTCCTTCGTGGACTGGGCTTCCCACTCCATCCCTTTGTCCGGGGGCACATGTTCTACTACGGCCTGGATTTCCATGATCTGGCCCCGAATTTCATCCTCAATATCTCGGCGTTTATCGTCGTGTGTGAGGCCTTCCTCTACATTAAGCCCCACTTAGGCTTGTGGCTCAAGACCTTCAGTGTCAAGCCGAAGGTTGTGAAGGGCAACCAAGCGGAGTGCGGAGGCGCCATGGTGGGCAAGATGCCCAACGTTACTTGGCTTGAGGGCACCTTCGTGGAAACCATTAAGGGGTGGCAATCGGGGTGGTTCTACATCACCGAGCCGCGTGACCCTGAATGGGCAGCGACCCCCGAATTCAGATCTGGCATCCCCATACGGCTCACCTCCTGGAAGGAGAGTGGCCGGATATGGGGCGATTCGGAGGAGCTGACCGGACTTCAAGCATGCATCCAAAAGCTTGTGAAAAGGAAGCTCAAGCTTGTCAACATAGTCCAGGTCATGCTCATCCACCAGATTCTCCCGTGCAAACAACGGGACTTCAATATGTGGGAGTTCAATCCGGCGCAGCACCAGACTTTGAGCGGGCTCTTCGAGACTACATATGAAGAGGCCTGGATGGTGCTGTTTAAGGGCGCCGAGGCTCCTGCATCCGCCACCGAAGATCGCGGATTCAGCTCGCAGCATCCGGCTAGAGAGGTAAGCGATTTTGCCCTTTACGGGACGCTTGTTTTCCATAGTTTGACTCTATGAGGGATCTAAACTCCCTCTTCTTTGACAGGACTGGATGAAGATGGCCGAGCAGACTATCTGTCCGGCCCCTTTGCCAGAAGACCTAGCGGATGCCCGCTTAACGGGGCTGCTGGCTCCGGCACCCCATGTGGTGTCGGAGAAGAAGGCCAAGAAGAAGGCCACGGGCACTCGAAAGAGTTCCCGTTTTTAGGTGTCATCGGAAGATGACACCGAGGCGGAGTCCTCCCACGAAGGCGAGGAGGAGAATAAAGAGGCCTCTCCCCTAGCAGGGGAAGGGAAGAAAAGGAAGGCCTCCCCAACGAGGGAGGCCGAAGGGTCCAAGAAGGGAAGGACTCTTCCCCCGGACTGCTCTGCCCACGCCAGCGACAACGACGAGGATTGGCCTCCAAGGGCCAAGCCCCTGGCGAGATCGTAAGTATCCGGACACCCGAATAACTTCATGATTTTTATTTTCGCCACATGGAGTCTTTCTAATGCCGCATACAACCCTGCAGTCCGCCCAAGGAGGATCTTCCCGCTTCGTCGAGCGGGTCCTTGGGTGCGTCGGATATAGATTCCCTTCCGACCGCCTCCTCCCCTCGTGATGCGGACGATGCCGAGGTGGGATCCCGGGAAGGGACCCGCCAGGAGGAGGAGGACCCGGAGGTGCCGTAGGGCAACCTCCCGGACTTTGCACCGGACTCCGCACCGGAACCTGTAGTGGCTCCGGAGTTCGGCGGGCGGCCCCTTAGTAAGAAGGGCAAGACCATGACGCCGGTGGCCTCCGTCCAACCGGAGGTGCCGGATAACTTGCTGGAAGCGCTCAACGGCGCTTCCATTGAAGAGGAACACCGCACCGTCATGGGTGCGGTGATTCAGAAGGTTCAGCTCGCCAAGAGCGGGCTGACCGAAGCCTGCAGCAGCCTTCTAACAGGCTTTGAGGTAAGAATTGTGATATGTGTAAAATAGTGCCGCATAGACAGTAGCCCCTGATGCTCGGTTCAGTGCTCGGAAAGAAAAACCGGACAGAGGATCTAAAAAGATATACGCAGGAGTCATAAAAATTAGGCCAATATGGGATTGCAGGCTGTGCTGCTGACCTCTGCCGCACTGACTGCGGAGGTCAATGCTTTGAAGCAAAGCCTCGAGTGGTCCGAGAACGAACTCGGCCGTGCCAAGAAGCAACTCGAGGACAAGGAAGGTGAGTAACACCTTATTAAAATTGTACCTTACAGAAAAGGATTTGGTTGCAAGAAAAATGACAAGGATAACGTGGGTATTGCAGGGGCCACAAACGAGGTGGCGACCCTGAAGGAGGCGGTGTCCGTGGCCGAACGTAATGCGGCCGCGGAGCGCACCGAGTGAGAGAAGCAGGAGGCGCGGCTGGCGGAGGTACAGCAAGAGCTGCAGGCTCTCGTGGAAAACATGAGAGTTTGGAGCGCGACTCGAAGACTCGAGAGTCCGAGCTTGCATCGGCTCTTGAGAGTGCCAAAGCCGCTAAGGCCGAAGCCTACAAGGCCCTCCAGGAAATCGAGGCATTGAAGAAAATAGCGGCGGGTAAGGCATTTTTCATGCAGAGTAAGCATGTGAGTGTGAATTACCTGTCACTTACCCGAATTCGGAGCTCTCCAGGAGCGTTCGCAGATCTGCCCCGCAGCGTGTCCGATGCTGCCGCTTTCTACAGGGCCAAGGAGGGGAGCTCGTCGGAGAAGGTCTTCT
>NC_057807.1:687244593-687258225 GCF_018294505.1 Triticum aestivum | reverse complement strand
CAGGAGGCGCGGCTGGCGGAGGTACAGCAAGAGCTGCAGGCTCTCGTGGAAAACATGAGAGTTTGGAGCGCGACTCGAAGACTCGAGAGTCCGAGCTTGCATCGGCTCTTGAGAGTGCCAAAGCCGCTAAGGCCGAAGCCTACAAGGCCCTCCAGGAAATCGAGGCATTGAAGAAAATAGCGGCGGGTAAGGCATTTTTCATGCAGAGTAAGCATGTGAGTGTGAATTACCTGTCACTTACCCGAATTCGGAGCTCTCCAGGAGCGTTCGCAGATCTGCCCCGCAGCGTGTCCGATGCTGCCGCTTTCTACAGGGCCAAGGAGGGGAGCTCGTCGGAGAAGGTCTTCTGGTCTCAGTATGCTGAGGCCGGACATCCGGTGCCCCTTGGCGACCAGCTGAAGCAGCTGGTCGAGCTCCACAAGGTGGCCGAACAGGCCATGAAGGGCCTCATAGTTCTGCTGTGGCCTAAGGAGGCCATCCCTGGGAGCTACTTCGGCCTGGTGCGGCGGCTGGTGGATGCGTGTCCATGGGTTGAAGTCATCAAGCATTCGGCCTGCATTGAAGGTGCCCGTCGGGCTCTTGCCCGCGCTAAGGTGCACTGGGGCAAGATGGATGCTCAGAAGCTTGTGACGGACGTGCCACCGCTGGGCAAGGAGTATCGCACGCCCGAGATGTATTATAAGAGTGTCCTGATGGGTGCCCGCATTATTGCAGGTGAGTGCTCCAAAGATGTAATATTTGAGTAGACTCGCATTTTGTTATCCTGTGTGCTGAAGACTTTGTTCATATGCGCTAAGCAACGCTTGTTAATTTAAAATATTACCTTTTGTGCGGCTGTTTATCAAATCTGAGAGATGGCAACTCGTCAGCTTCAGCCCCCATGCCACGAGTGCTGGGGTGTTCGGGATAAATTTGAGCACTCTTGTTCCCATTTTTGGGTCCATCTAGGGAGGCGCTCAACACAACGAACAAGGCAACCGGACTTATAATGCTTGAACACTCTCACTTAGCCATAGAATTCTATAATTTTAAATTTCGGCAAAGCCCCTAGTGTTCGGAAGGCCGAATTTGGGGCGCTATCCACGCCTGGGCCGGACAAAGCCGGCTCCTCGCTCTAAGCGGCATAAGTCTTTAGGGACTCGCAAAAAACCTCTCGAACAGCGACCGGCTCTCGCCTCATCATGACGGTCAGTTTTAGCTTTCTCCACTGAGGCGCTCGCCCAGCTCAACTGGGGCGCAATCGCAGTGGTTCTCCCAGTGCTACCTTAGCCGATACAACGGAACATAAGGTACCAAAACATGGGAGCCGGGCAAACCCAACTATTGACCCAAGACATGATTCGGAGCCGATGCATATAATGCTATAAGTTCGGGGTGCCGCACTGGTGAAAGTGTTCGGACTTATCACACCATGATGCGGGAAACATAAGCCCCTGGTGTATTTAGCCGTACCAAAGTGTACGGATGCAACATGTCGAACATATGTATAAGAAAGAAATGCAATTGTAAACAAAAAGGTGCTGCATTGTTTATTCAAGAGATACTGCTGTGAATGCAGAACGATACAAATGGTGCGATAAGCAAGGGATGGGACTATTAAACATGTCCCCCTCCAGGGGTAGGCTGCGGAATAGTGTATAAAACAGATTTAATGCTCGTAATGGAGACCACCTGGATATTCGTCGTAGCCTTTCTCCTTCCCTGGCTGTTGCATCATGAGTTCGGCAGGTCTGCTGCCGGACAGGGCCTCTGATGAACGGAGTCCTGTGGGTAAAAAAAAGAAAAAAAAAGAAAAAAAGAACGACACACTTGAGAGCCCCTGGTGTGGTTAAGCCGCATTCTGGGCCTATCATGGTCGTGCCCCTCCCCCCATGCCCATGGTATCTCCAGAGCGTAATGATGTACGCGAAGGACCTGTCTTGAAATTTTGCAGGGGCTGGGGTTGGGGCCGCACTGCTACGTGTGCTCGGAACGTGCCAGGTGGTCTTGTTATAGGTAACTCCGGGCGCGTTTAGCCGTGTCCGGTCGCTTAACAGCCGGACTCAAGAATTGCCTTAAGAGACTGCACTGTACTTCTGCCGCGAGAGCCGCTGTATGTTCCTCCGTTCGGAGAGAGCGTTCCGTGTTTCCGTTGACCATGATGACTCCTCGAGGGCTTGGCATCTTGAGCTTGAGGTATGCGTAGTGCGGCACCGCGTTGAACTTTGCAAACGTGGTACGTCCGAGCAGAGCATGATAGCCGTTGCGGAACGGAACTATGTCGAAGATTAACTCCTCGCTTCGGAAGTTATCCGGGGATCCGAAGACCACTTCCAGTGTAACTGAGCCTATACAATTGGCTTCTACACCTGGTATGACGCCTTTAAAGGTTGTCTTGGTAGGTTTAATCCTTGAGGGGTCTATGCCCATTTTGCACACTGTATCCTGATAAAGCAGGTTCAGGCTACTGCCGCCGTCCATCAGGACTCTGGTGAGGTGAAATCCATCGACGATTGGGTCTAAAACCAATGCAGCGAATCCGCCGTGGCGGATGCTGGTGGGGTGGTCCCTTCGGTCAAAAGTGATCGGGCAAGAGGACCATGGGTTGAACTTCAGGGCGATTGGCTCCATCGCGTATACATCCCTAAGTGCACGCTTCCACTCCCTCTTGGGTATGTGGGTTGCGTATATCATGTTCACCGTCCGCACTTGTGGGGGGAAACCCTTCTGTACTCTATTATTCGGTGGCCGGGTCTCTTCCTCGTCATCGCTATGTAGCCCCTTGTCATTGTTTTCGGCAATTAACTTGCCTACCTGCTTGAATACCCAACAGTCCCTGTTGGTGTGTTTAGCTGGCTTGTCAGGGGTGCCGTGTATCTGGCACGAGCGATCGAGTATTCGGTCCAAATTGGACGGACCCGGAGTAGTTCTTTTGAATGACTTTTTCCGCTGACCGGATTTAGAGCCTCTGAATCCGGCATTGACTGCCGTATCCTCGCTATTGTCGCCGTTAATGCGGCATTTGTTTTTGTTGCGACGCGACCAGCCATTGCGGTCCTTGATATCCGGACTGCCAGAAATTTTGCTGAGGTTGTTGCTGCGGGCTAGCCAGCTGTCCTCACCCGCGCAGAAGCGGGTCATGAGTGATGTCAGGGCTGCCATGGATTTCGGCTTTTCCTGCCCCAGGTGCCGGGCAAGCCACTCGTCACGGATGTTATGTTTGAAGGCCGCGAGGGCCTCTGCATCCGGACAGTCGACGATTTGATTTTTCTTAGTTAAGAATCGTGTCCAGAATTGTCTGGCCGATTCATGTGGCTGCTGAATTATGTGGCTTAGGTCGTCAGCGTCTGGTGGTCGCACATACGTGCCCTGGAAGTTATCAAGGAATGCGGCTTCCAGGTCCTCCCAACTCCCAATTGATTCTGCTGGTAAGCTGTTAAGCCAATGCCGAGCTGGTCCTTTATGCTTGAGTGGGAAGTATTTGATGGCGTGGAGATCATCACCGCGGGCCATGTGGATATGAAGGAGATAGTCTTCGATCCAAACCGCGGGGTCCGTTGTTCCATCATAAGATTCGATATTCACGGGTTTAAACCCTTCGGGGATTTGATGATCCATTACTTCATCTGTGAAGCATAGTGGGTGTGCGGCGCCTCTGTACTGGGCTATATCACGACGAAGCTCAAAAGAGTTTTGTCTACTGTGTTCGGCCCGGCCGGACTTGTTGTGTCCAGCGAGACGGTTGTCGTCACGTATCATGGGGCGCCCCCGCGATCCGTAGATCGATCTTGATTGTCTTGCCTTATCCTCCAATATGTCTTGCAAGTTCAGAGCGTTCCCATGTGGTCTTGTGCTTTTCGAGCGACGCCGGGGTACGGTTCTAATGGAGGGCCTAGAGGCCTCTCTGTCGCGGCCACGGGGTGGCCGGTCAGCCATATCGTGCTCTGGAGATGCGGGTTTATATTCCTCCTCCTCTAATCGGGGTAGCAGCTTGTGTTTGGGGTAGCTTTTGGAGGGGCGTTCGAGCTCATGCTCTTCGGCCGCAAGGACTTCAGTCCATCTGTCGGCTAGCAGATCTTGATCAGCTCTAAGCTGTTGCTGCTTTTTCTTGAGGCTATTTGCCGTGGCCATAAGCCTGCGTTTAAAACGCTCTTGTTTGGCGGGATCCTCAGGCACGACAAATTCATCGTTGTCGAGGCTTTCCTCTTCTCCAGAGGGAGGCATGTAATTATCATTCTCTACCTCTTCGTCTGCCGCTCTCTCCAGAGGGGGTTGTCTTCGGCACTGTCTGGGGTGTTATTATCTCCGGTGCCGGAATCTCCATTCTTGCTTTGGCGGGATTTTGAGCGGCGCCGCTGACGCTGGCGTTTGGGCTGTTTCTTGCAGGGGTCATCCTCCTCTGTTCCTCCGCCGTTCCCATCCTTTGGGATATCCACCATGTATATGTCATATGATGAGGTGGCTTTCCAGTGCCCGGTAGGCGCTGGTTCTTGGTCGTCTCCGGCATCGTCGTCCATACCGACGATGTCTTCGAAGTCGAAGTCTAGCATGTCGGTTAGATCGTCGACAGTGGCTACTAAGTGGGTGGTGGGTGGGCTTTGAATTTCTTCGTCATCCGCATCCCAACCGTCCTGAACGCAGTCCGGCCAGGGCTCTCCAGATAATGAGAGATACTTTAGCGAACACAAGATGTCGCCGAAAGGTGAGTGTTGAAAGATGTCCACAGCAGTGAACTCCATGATCGGCGCCCAATCGGATTCTATTGGAGGGGGTGCGGGAGGTTCGGAGTCCGGCGAGGAGTACGGCACCTCGGAGTCACGAGCTTCATGAGGGACAAGGTCAGTGTTCAGCTCTATCACCGTAGAGGTTGCAGCCCCCGAGGCGGTGTCTAGCCACCCGTCCTCGATCTGCGCAGCCGGCTCTGAATTGAAGATCGGAGCGGACTCGTGTGCGGCCTCCAGGGCACTGTCCGGCTGCAGAGCTAAATCATGCCCATCGTGACAGTGCGGCGCGCTCGGCTGTGGTTCAAATCCATCGAAGATCAAGTCTCCGCGGATGTCAGCCGTGAAGTTCAAACTTCCAAACCCGACCTGACGGCCAGGGGCGTAGCTTTCGATCTGCTCCAGATGGCCAAGCGAATTGGCCCGCAGGGCAAAGCCGCCGAATACAAAGATCTGTCCGGGGAGAAAAGTCTCACCCTAGACTGCGTCGTTGGTGATGATCGAAGAAGCCATCGAGCCTATCGGTGACGACACAGAGGAACTCTCAATGAAAGCACCAATGTCGGTGTCAAAACCGGCGGATCTCGGGTAGGGGGTCCCGAACTGTGCGTCTAGGCGGATGGTAACAGGAGACAAGGGACACAATGTTTTACCCAGGTTCGGGCCCTCTTGATGGAGGTAAAACCCTACGTCCTCCTTGATTGATATTGATGATGTGGGTATTACAAGAGTAGATCTACCACGAGATCAAGGAGGCTAAACCCTAGAAGCTAGCCTATAGTATGATTGTTGTTCGTCCTCCGGACTAAAGTCGTCCGATTTATATAGACACCGGAGAGGGCTAGGGTTACACAGAGTCGGTTACAATGGTAGGAGATCTACATATCCCTATTGCCAAGCTTGCCTTCCACGCCAAGGAAAGTCCCATCCGGACATGGGACGAAGTCTTCAATCTTTTATCTTCATAGTCTTGGAGTCCGGCCGATGATGATAGTTCGGCTATCCGGACACCCCCTAGTCCAGGACTCCCTCAACGTACAAGAAGGAGATCGTGATGACGGCTCCGGTGACCGAACCGAGTCCGGCCAGGTATATATATATATTAGTTAAGCCCGTGCTGACTAGTTAGTTGATGCATTCATTGTTTTCATATGTACACATATTAATTAACTCTCGTCTTTATTCTTTTCTCTAGCCCTCCGGATCGAGCTCAACTTCGGTAAAGCAACGAGGCCCGAAGAAAAAGTTGCGCTAGGATTAAAGGTTTGAGATCAGAGCAATCGCGTGTGATGGCAACCCGATTGAACCCATCCGGATAAGGGATGCATTTCATGCTCAGTGCGGGGTTCTTGTTCGGGACAAGATCCCGATCAGTATCCAGGAATGGTTAAAGCCTAAGAAGGAAGACCCTGAGGTGTCTTATGTCTCCGATATGCAGAAAGAAGATCTTTGCACAACGCTTAAGGAAAATTTCACCCTACCGCCAGAGGAGGATCCGGAGAAGCCAGTTAAAGAGCAATTGATCAAGTCTCATGCTCTTAAGAAGATGGCAGAACTATTCAGGAGGTGGAAGAATGAGCTGAAAACGTTTGTCGACAAAGAAAAGACACTAGAATTCATCGGAAAGTATGAGAAGACCAGAGATCAATGGCCCGCATTTGTGGCCCACAAGACATTGGAAAAGAGTAAGAAGATGTCAGCGACAAACAAGATTAATGCTGCGAAGAAGAAGCATCACCATCGCACGGGGTCAGGTGGTTACCTCAAAGCCCGACCTTTGTGGGACAAGGCTGAGAATGACCTGATTGCTAAAGGGGTCGAACCAGAGACATTGAACTGGCCAGACCATTGCCGGACTTGGTTCTTCGGGGTTGGCGGAACCTTGGACCATGTATTAGGGAAGTGCGTTTGGACAGAAGAGCAACTACGAATACCCATCATGAGGCTTAAGGAGTATATCGAGAAAGCGCAGCAAGGGACGTTCGTTCCAGACAGAGAGAAGGATGAGCTCACAATGGCCGTCGGGAATCCTGAGCACCCTGGACGGACACGAGGCACGCCAGGCTCTATTCCGTGGAAGGCTGGCTTTCTAGACGTAGGGGGTTACAAAACCCAGGAGAGGAGGAACAAAGTGGAGCCTAGCCAACTGGAGGCGCTGCACGAAAGGGTACAAGGGCTAGAGGAACGAGAAGCAGATCGCAGCAAACGACCTGCCGAAGCTTCCCCTGAAGCTACCCCGCTATCTCAGTGGAGAAGCAGCATGGCTTCCACCGAGTAGACTTAGCAGCTGGAGCCTGTCTTCACGGCTCCTGCTAGCTACCCCGTGGATGCTATCACGGAGTCTCAACATTGCCACCTTATGACGCGATGGATGACATTGAAAGTCAAGGCGGCTGTTGGCTCTGTTATACCTAATGAACCTGGCTCAACCTACCACGGCCAGCCGATTCCAGAAGGATATGCTAGGGTGATGGTGGATCAAATAACGGACGGATTTGAGGACCTTCAGCTTGACCACCCTATGGGTGAAGGGGAGGTTCGGCTGGGTTCTTCTCTGAAGAATCCATGCCTATGGCGGAAGGAGCTCATCAACCTTCCGAATTGGACGCCTCCGCCTCCTCCTCCTCCTCCAATGAGTCAGGGCCCTCCGCCTCCTCCTCCGCCTCCTCCGGCGAGTGATCAGGGCACTCACCCTCCTTCTCTAGTGCATGGCGGCACTCCGCCTCCTTCTCCGCCTGCGCCGGCGCGCCTGAGCAGCCAGCCTCCTCCTTCTCCGCCTCATCAACAAGGGCGGAAGAGACCCACCGCCGCTCCGGCTGCTCCGGCATGTCGTCCTTCTCCTCCGCCTCGTAAGAAAGGAAAGACAGCCACAGGCACTCCTTCTGCTCCGGCATCTAGCAGTACAACCAGAGGCAGGCAATACTGATATGGTCCTTATCTGAAGACTCTAGAGAAGTTACCATACGAGAGGAGCCTGGAGGAAAACGTGAAGATCATGCAAGCCGAAGTGACCAACTTCTTTGAAGGGGTCAAAGGAAAGAAAAATCCACCTCCGGAGGAGAAGATAGATCCGGTAAGAGCGAAGATACTCTTGGTGCCCTGACGAAACCACCAAAGTCTCCGGTGAAAGACAACTATGAGCGCATTCTTACAAAGTCATTTATTGAAGCGGAGCGGTCGGGAAATACTGTCAGTGGTCAAAGGTTAGCAGAGCGATGAGCTAGGAAAAAAGTTGCCCAGCTCGGTGAACAAGTGAACCAATTGTTGCCCCCTCTCCAGGTGTCTAGCATCGTCGCGAATCATCCAGGCGGGACGGTGCTTGGTTATAACGATCTTGGAGATTACCTGCCCGACGATGCACATTTTGATTTCTTGGAGGTGGACGAACACAAATACGTGTACGGGAAGCCTCTCGTTAAAGATGAAAGATCTCTAACAACGATGATGCAAAGATTCCATGATTGGTATATGAAAACCTGCAAAGAGTCTGAGGGGAGAAATATTTTGATGCTGAGAGTTAGAGAGGAGCATGACCTCGTTGGAATTGAACTGTTGAATGTTCCATTTGAGGAATTGTTCGAGTTTTTCAATCTAAAGGCCCTCGATAAGTTAATGATCACTTGCTACTGCCTGTAAGTAGTACTACTTCTGTCATTAAGTCTCTATATATATAAGTCAGGTCTTTCATTGCATGTATTTTTAATTATTCTCACTATATTATGCAGATTGAAGATCTCCGAATTGAAGAAAAGACAAATCGGTGATATTGGGTTTGTTAACACAAATCTCATAGATGCATATATGGTTAAATTTCAGGCCAAAGATACCGAGGCCAAGCTGCTACAATCGTTTGTATTAAATCAAAACAAAGCTATAATACTCTTCCCTTACGAATTCAAGTGAGTATTACTGTCTTGTGCATATTCGGTTTCCCTTATTAGTCGAGGTTTTAGTAATGTAATTGATGAGTTATGCATGCGTGCGCAGGTTACACTATATTCTCCTAGAGGTTAAGCTTGAACAGGGACTAGTAACCGTCTTAGACTCGAGATGAAAAGATCCCTCAGAGTATGCAGACATGACTGCAATTCTAGAGAAGTAAGTTAAAATCGATCATTATCGCACCATATCGGCAACTTTGTTCATTTCCTGATATCAAGTAATTGTTTTCTTTGTCTGGCAGGGTTTGGAATAAATTCACCTCAAAAACTCCGGGACTGCCGAAGAAGCTGCAATTTAGACACCGAAAGTAAGTACTATAGTGGCTTATATGTTCCACGCATCTCCTAGTGATTCAAGTGCTAGTTTCATCAATACCATTTAGCATGCTTGCAAATTATCGGTTTGATTGACCTCTATTTCTTGTAAAGTGGTTGTGGCAGGAACAAGGGAATAATTACTGTGGATACTACATTTGCGCGTCCATCCGCCACACAACCTGTGAGTGGGGCTACTCCGACAAACAATATGAAGTGCGTAAATAATTATATTCACAATTTTATTTTATTACCATCATTTGTGTTCAGTTTCATTTATTCATATATATGTACTGACCCCCTTCTTCAAATTAGATATTTCGGATGCGGGATGAACTCCTACCACCAGATCGTATGCGAGGAATTCAAGAGGAATTGGCGGCATTCTTTCTTGACCACGTGATCGATAAAGACGGAGAATACCATGTGGACCCTGATGCGTTCAATTTTAATTAGGAGATTATATTGTAAGAGATACTTATATTGTATATATGTAGCCAGTAGCGTCGGATAGAAATACGAGAACTTGTTGTTCGACCAATCTCTCAGAGAAGGGGAGGTGGTCGATATCACTTCTCACTACTAGGGAAAAGCCTATACACAGAAATTTACCAGCAGCGCTGCTCAAAATACAACGCTACTGCTACTTAGCAGTAGCGCGTGATAGCAAAACGCGCTGCTGAAAGGAAAATAGCAGTAGCGCGTCCTCCGAAAAATGCGCTACTGCTCTAATTGCCATGACCTCGCCCCCCGCTAGTTTTAGCAGCAGCGCCCCATAATGAACCGCGCTACTGCTATTCAGATTAGCTGTAGCGTGTTTCGGCAAACGCACTACAACTATCCCTACCTTATCCCCACGCGCACGACCGACCCTCTCTCTCACTCACACTCTCACTCTCGCCCACGTGCCGATAACCGTCGTCGTGCGTCACCGTCGCCGCCGCCTTCGTCCGTCCGCCGCCGAGGTACTCCCCTCCTTCCGTCCCTCCTCCCTCCTCCTCGCACATCCTCCCTCCGCCTGCGGCCGCCCCTCCCTCCTCCGCCGTCGCCCTCCTCCCTCCGCCTGCGGCCGCCCCTCCTCCCTCTGCCGCCGGCAGCCCTCCTCCCACCGCCCTCGACCTCACCGCCGCCACCCGAGCCCACCCAGCACCGCTGCCTCCCGATCCCGATCCCGCCCTCGCCGCCCCTAGCTACCTCTCCGTCGCCCCCACCCCTGCCACTAGTTAGTACTAGAAGTAGTAGTCGTAGATGTTAATTTAGGGTTCATAGCTAGTACTAGATGTTGCTTAGTTAGTACTAGATTTTTAGTAGTAGTAGGTGTTAATTTAGGGTTCACATTAGTACTAGATTTTTAGTAGTAGATGTTAATTACTAGTAGTGATGGTACTAGTTAACTAGTGCAGTATGATTAATAGTAGTTGTAGTTGAACTACTTTAGTGGTAGTTGAACTAGTTTACTAAGTAAATTAATAAACTAGTTGAACTAGTTGAATTAATAGAACTAATGTATTTTTAGTAAGATAATTAATATAACTAGTTGAACTACTTTATTTTTAGAAAGAACTAGTTTTTTTTCTATTTATAGTAAGTTTATATTTAGTAAGAACTAGTTGAATTAATAAAACTAGTTGAACATGTCATATTTGTTGTTATTTTTTTAGTTTAAGCAATTATTCGGGATGTATTAGTGATAACTTATACGGTTTCAGGTGACCACCGTCGTCCCCATCACCGACCCCCTCCGACATCCCCGCCGTCGTCCCAGTCACCGACCCCCTCCGACATCGAGGTGAGACCAGCCAAATATCCTTGTATATCTTGTGTTGTTGCTCAAATAGGATATGTGGTTGCCCAAGTGGCCGTTCATGTTTAGTTTACATCTCCGAGTGGCCTATGTTTTGCCGGAGTGTTGATTAATTTCCGTTCCGGAAAATTTCAGGTGCTCGATATGTGCGGCAGGTTCGTTGAGCTGGACGAAGATCGGCGCTTCAGCATTAAGCTCGAGGAGACCTTCGATGTTGAAATGGTACGCAACAGCGACAAGTGTTTTTTTCGTAATTAAGCATGACTTCAACTATTTCAACGTATAATTTTCATATTTTACAATTCGACTAGCTTATTCCATGTCATGCAAGATGCTTTGTCTTGGAGAGGATGGGTTTTGAAGACCATGAAAATTTTGAAACAAAGAAAATACACCTAAGGACCCATCATGATATGGATTTTGAAGTAAATCTATGCAATGCTCAGAGCGTAACCCATTTTGGTTGCCAAAATTGGGAAGCACTTTGCAAAATGTATGGTTTTTATGAGGGTATGATTGTCACCATGGATCTTGGTGATCCTGACATCGAGCAAGACAATATGGACATTTGGGTCCTTGTTGATACGCTTCCGATTGTACCGCTATGTGAGTTTCTCAAACATAGTTATTAACTAATTTATATTGCTTATTTCAAAATAGTTGATAGCTTATTTCCATTGACAACTTATTTTGATTCTTCAAAGACTGTGCGGAAGATGGTAGATAAAACCCACTACACCGATGGCACCGAATTAACGTATAAGGAGAAAAATCATCTGATCGCATTTTTTACTCTTCTGGAGAATTACAATAACTATTATCGAACTCCTCCAAATTATGGTGAATACGTGCCACTAGTGCATGTGTTGAACCACGGTAACTTCTCTGGAGATACCCTGGTAAGATTTTTTACTATTACGACATCCGTGCATCTTTTGCATACTTCTAAAACTAGTACATCATTGCTAACTACGAAGTTATTATTATGTTTTTCAACAGAAACTCCCGATGGATTGTGTGCCTCATCTGATGTCTCTAAATGGTCGCCTCTCAGTTCTGAACATACTGCCAGGTAAATCTAGGGAGCTCACCTGTGCATATCGGATTTCTAAAACCGGTGAACACATGATCATCAAAGAATAGAAGAAATGTATGGACATTTGCGAGGAGGTTCTTGGAAGTAACATTCAGCGAAAGGCAAGAAGTGGAGACAGGCTAATCTCCATTCTCCATAATGGAGAGTGAGGGGGCTATCTTGTTTTTTGCTATTTTACCTTAGAAAATGTAGTAGGTCTTAATCGAATGTAGTAGGTCCTATGAGGTACAATATGTTTATTATGTGGTAATGTGTTAGAGTTGATAATGAGGAGTACTTGTGATTACGACTAGTGACCAATTTGCTATGTGATGTCATTGATGAAAACGATGATCTTGAGGAGGTGTTATATGACAATGATGTATTATGATGATAAGTTGTTAATGATATGATGATAATGATGATATTATTATATCATTGGGTGAAAGAACCGCCGATTAGTTTCAAGTGGATGGACATCCACTTGAAACTAGTCCACGGTTCTTTCACCCCGTGATGTAATAACTCATTATGATGTAAAAACAATCTCTAAATTCCTGTTGTATGAAAACTTGTGCAAAGGTGTATGAATACAACATGAAATAAAAAAGAAATAAAATACTAAATAATAGTAATAGCGTGGGAAAGGGGAAGCGTTACTACTAGTTACCAGTAGCGCGGTTCTGAAGAACCTCTACTACTAAGTCAATTTAGCAGTAGCGTGTATACAAGCGCGCTATTGCTAAGGTTTAGCTGTAGCGCCTTATCAGTAGCGCTCCTTCCCGCGCTACTGATAGGCCTAAAACCCGCGCTGCTGCTAGGCTTTTTCCTAGTAGTGTCTCTTTGTATGCATCTGTTCATGACGATCTTCTATTTCCTTCATTTGCTTGCTAGCTAGCGTGTCTAGTCCTCTCTATACGTATAGTACGTAGCGTCGACCAAGCACGGAGATAAGGGAGGACACTTCTCTCTATTAATTAGCTAGCTAACACAATATATGAAACACCTAAATTAACCCCCCAAAACAACCAAACCCTCCCCCCCTTTCAAAAAAAACCCCAGCACTTGAGATGCTGACGCGTGGATGCCTATTGGTCCCGGTTGGTGCCACCAACCGGGACCAAAGGGCCTCCTGCCTGGGCTCGCCGTACCGGCCACGTGGAGGCCCATCTGTTCCGGTTTATGCAAGAACCGCGACTAAAGGTTTAGGGCATTAGTACCGACACTTTAGTCCGTTCAAAAACCGGGACAAATGGCCCTCACGAACCGGGACAATAGGTCCTTTTTCTACTAGTGTAGTGCTCAGGTAATGAATCCACCCGGATCCCGAGGTATATCAAAGCCAATTTTAATTAACTATGATATGTAATTTAGTAGTGAGCACAAAGTAACATATATCATGTAATGACGAAGTCTAACTCTCTTCCTATGCATCGGCATGTCATAAAAGAACAAATCATGCACACCAAGTAAAGGCCAATGCATACTATAAGTAGTTTCTTGCAATTTTATCATATTGAAAACATAGAGAGGTCACTACTAGGAAAAGGGCTATAGATAGGACTAATTCTAATGGCGCACCAGGCAAGTAGTGCGCCACTACTATATACTAATGGCGCACCAGTTGCTCGTGCGCCATTAGTGTGAAAGACACTAATGGCACACCGTGCTCACAGTGCGCCACTACTATTGATTTTTTTCCATTTTTCCATACAAACTAATGGCGCACGGACGGCAAAGTGCGCCATTACTAGTTGGAACTAGTAATGGCGCACGACCAATACAGTGCGCCATTAG
>NC_057807.1:687243887-687244525 GCF_018294505.1 Triticum aestivum | reverse complement strand
TATATTTACTTTTTTGCAAACCTACTAATGGCGCACTATGCCAAAGTGCGCCATTACTAGTTTAAACTAGTAATGGCGCACTTTTCCACAGTGCGCCATTAGTATACATATGTTTTTTTACTTTTCTGCAAAAAGTACTGATGGCGCACCACCTGCCGGTGCGCCATTAGTAACCAGGGTTACTAATGGCGCATTTTGTGGTGGTGCGCCATTAGTAACCTGGGACGAACAAGATATTTTGGACAGCCCACCTACCCACTCACTTTCCCCACTTCATTCTCTCCACCTCCTCCTCCAAGCTTGTCTCGGCTGCCTCCTCCTCCTCACCTCATTTCCACCATAGATTCATCAAAATTAAGTGGTTAAATGACCTTTTTTGATAGGTAATTAAGGGGAGAGCTATCTTCATGATGTAGATCTACTTTTTTTCTCCCTAGCTCGCTCCAACAACATGCACATGCACTTTTTGTGGCCTAGCTAGATCTATGTATGTTTGTGGTGTTGCTTGTGTTTGTGGTGTTGCATATATGTTTGTGTTTGCCAATATTTTGCCAGAATGTTGATTCATTTCCGTTTCAGCGAGAATTTTGGCACTATGCATTCTTTTTGGTCCTATTTTTAGGGAAGGTCATGCCAAA
>NC_057807.1:687230444-687243877 GCF_018294505.1 Triticum aestivum | reverse complement strand
GTTTAAACTAGTAATGGCGCACTTTTCCACAGTGCGCCATTAGTATACACATGTTTTTTTACTTTTCTGCAAAAAGTACTAATGGCGCACCACCTACCGGTGCGCCATTAGTAACCAGGGTTACTAATGGCGCATTGTGTGGTGGTGCGCCATTAGTAACCTGGGACGAACAAGATATTTTGGATAGCCCACCTACCCACTCACTTTCCCCACTTCATTCTCTCCACCTCCTCCTCCAAGCTTGTCTCGGCTGCCTCCTCCTCCTCACCTCATTTCCACCATAGATTCATCAAAATTAAGTGGTGAAATCACCTTTTTTTGATAGGCAAGTAAGGGGAAAGCTATCTTCATGATGTAGATCTACTTTTTTTCTCCCTAGCTCGCTCCAACAACGTGCACATGCACTTTTTGTGGCCTAGCTAGATCTATGTATGTTTGTGGTGTTGCTTGTGTTTGTGGTGTTGCATATATGTTTGTGTTTGCCAATATTTTGCCGGAAAGTTGATTCATTTCCGTTTCGGCGAGAATTTTGGCACTATGCATTCTTTTTGGTCCTATTTTTAGGGAAGGTCATGCCAAATTTTTTCTTGGTTCTAAAATATCATTTTGCTCTACCCCGCAGGCGACCATGGTCCGCACGATGACCGAAGGCATCGTGAATAGGTTTTTAAACTCCGCGAAGGCCGAGATGCTTCAAAAGAACGAGAAGGAGTCCATGTCGAAGATGCAAGCTGGAGAGCCTTATTGCGGACCCGGATTCCGGGCAGGTGCGGGACCACCTGCTCTTGCGTGGTTTCATGGATGGCTATCGGTGGCAAGGTGATGAAGATGACTATGAAGTCATCCATGGGAGCCGGGCAAGAAATGAGGAAGGGCAACAAGATAACCACCGCGGCGAGGGCGGGCGAGAAGACGAAGAATCTCCAGGACATGATCACGACGGTGATGATGTACACAATCGTCATGTAGAAGATGTCGTACATGATGATGAGGAAGATCAAGACGAAGGGCATGATCATGAAGATGAAGATGCCGGAGCAGACGACGATGGAGGCTGGGTGCAGGACCCTCATATTCAAGAGCTACTTCGCAAGCAGACGGATAACGCAAGAGCTGCCGCCTGAGAGAAAGCCAAGCTGGATCAACTGGAGATAGACACGGTTACTCCATTGTATGAAGGATGCAGGCCCAAGGATACCCGCCTGAAAGTAACGCTCATGGCTCTGGAGATGAAGGTAAAACACAAAATGACCGACGCATGCTTCGACGAGAACACGCCATTCTGGCACGAACGTCTTCCCAAGGGGAACAAGTGCCTGACCAGTTTCAAGGAGGCGAAGAAAATCGTGTGTCCTTTGGATTTACCGCACGTGAAATACCATGTGTGCATGAACAATTGCATCATTTATCGGGACGAGCACACGGAGTCTACCATATGTCCGGTGTGCGGCGTCACTCGATACAAGAAGACGAAGAAAGCTCCTCGAAAATTGGTGTGGTACTTTCCGATCACTCCTTGTCTGCAGCGGTATTTCACGGACCCTAAGGTAGCAAAGCTCCTGCGTTGGCACGCGGATAGGGAGGAGAAGAAGCGGGAAGATGACGGAAATGATCCGGAGATAAATAAAAAAGACAAGATGCTGAGTCACCCTAAGTATGCGAGCCAGTGGCAAGCATTGAACTTCGAATACCCAGAATTTGGGAAGGATCCAAGGAACATCGTGCTGGGCGCGAGCACCGATCGAGTCAATCCGTTTGGCAGCCAGAGAAGCACACATAGCACCTAGCCTGTGTTTGTGTGGATGTACAACCTTCCCCCCTGGTTGTGCATGAAGAGGAAGTACATTCACATGAGTATACTAATTGAAGGGCCGAAACAACTAGGGAACGACATCAATCTGTATCTGGGGCTGCTGAAGGAGGAGCTAGACATGCTGTGGAAAACGTCAGCCAATACGTGGGACGCCGCAGAGAAAGAATATTTCCCTATGAGAGCCGCACTGCTCACGACGGTGCACGACTATCTCGGTTATGGATATCTCGCGGGGCAGCTAGTCCACGGATTTTCTGGATGCGTAAGGTGCATGGATGACACAACGTATCGCCAGCTAGATAGAGATCCCGGGTCTTTGAAAACTGTGTTCATGGGACATCAAAGGTGGCTTCGCAACGATGACCCGTGGAGGAAACGCAAAGATCTGTTCGATGGTGAAACAGAACCCCGAAAACGCCCGTGTACGAGGAGCGGCGAGGAAATAGACGAGCTGTTGAAAAATTGGAAAGACTGCCCACTGCCGGGAAAGAAGCAAAAGGCGCCAGAGTCGGGAAAGAAGCGAAAGGCGCCAGAGCCGCTGCTGAAGGTATGGAAAACGAGGTTTGTTTTTTGGGACTTGCCGTACTGGAAGATCCACCGTGTGCCTCACAGCCTTGATGTCATGCATATCACGAAGAACGTGTGCGAAAGTCTGCTTGGTACCCTGCTCAACATGCCAGAGAGCACCAAAGATGGGCCGAAAGCAAGGGCAGACTTGAAATCAGTGGGCATCAGGCGGGAGCTTCACGCTAATGATGATGATGATGATGATGATGATGATGATGAGGCGAAGCAGGACACAGAAAGTCGTCGCAAAGGCAAAAAGGCCAAGAAGACCGGAAATGACTACCCTCCCGCGTGCTTCACTCTAAGTCAGGAGGAGATCGAGCAGTTTTTCACCTGCCTCCTAGGAGTAAAACTTCCTTACGGTTACGCGGGGAAGATAAGCAGATACCTAGACCCAGCGAAGCAGAAGTTCAGCGGGATGAAGTCTCACGACTGTCACGTGCTGATGACGTAGATACTTCCAGTTGCAATCCGTGGGATCATGGACATGCACGTCCATGAAACGCTATTTGGCCTATGCAACTTTTTCGACGTCATCTCTCGGAAGTAGATTGGCATGAGGCAACTCAGAAGGCTACAGGAAGAGATCGTGGTGATACTATGTGAGCTTGAGATGTACTTCCCGCCCGCATTCTTCGACGTTATGGTGCATCTGCTGGTCCATATCGTGGAGGATATCATCCAACTCTGGCCGACGTTCCTGCACAGCATGATGTCGTTCGAAAGGATGAATGGTGTCATCAAAGGATACGTTCGGAACATGTCACGTCCAGAGGGAAGTATAGCCAGGGGCTTTCTGACTGAAGAGTGCATCTCCTACTGCACGAATTATCTAGGCATCGAGAACCCTGTTGGTCTGCCCGTCAACAGGCACCTTGGCAGGCTCGCTGGATGGGGTCACTGTGAGGGTCGCTGCAAAATGCATGTCGACTTCGAGGGTCGACTCGCTGACTTTGAAAGAGCAAACCTAGTCGCGCTACAACACATAGACGTGGTCGATCCTTGAGTGGTAGAGCACAAAACCTATATTGAGAAGACGTACAATGACCGAGGCCAACAGAGAATGGACGGAGATATACTCAAAGAGCACAACTCATGTTTCACGCGTTGGTTCAAGCAGAAGCTTCTGTCGTACCCTTTACATGAGGATTCTTCCGCGGAAGAACAACTCATATTTGCCTTGTCACAGGGCGCCGAGCACAACCTGATGACCTATGAGGCATACGATATCAACGGCTACACATTCTACACCGAGGACAAGGACATTAAGAGCGATGGTTATCAGAACTCCGGGATAACGATGGAATCCTAGACCGGTAAGGATAAGGACAGATACTACGGAAGGATCGAGGAGATCTGGGAGCTGAGCTACGCTGGAGAGAAGGTGCCGATGTTCCGTGTCAGATGGGCCAAGAGCGTCCTAAAAGAAGACCGATATTTCACAACCATGGTTATACCCGAAGCCAAATCCAAGACCGCGGGCGCAAACGTCACCGCGAAAAATCCAAATCCTAAAACAAGACCAATGCTTCTTCATTACCGACCCGCCAAAGCCCAGTCGTGTTGTCGTGAGGAGAGGCAAAAGGAAGATCATCGGAATGGATGGAGTAGCCAATGAGCAAGACTTCGACAAGTACGGCGACCCGAAGATCAAACATGACGATGACGATGAAGTAGCAGCACACACCACAAGAAGAAGCAGAACCACCCTACCTAAAGGACGTCCGTTCCATAGAAGAACTCCATTTGCGAAAAAGAAGGGCAAGAAGATTGTGAATAGATAGCTAGCTAAGATCGATTGTATTTAAATCGTAGTCTTCATTTCTCGATTGTATTTCATGGGCACTTTTTGATATCATGAATATTTTTAATTTTCATGGACACTTTTTGAAATCATCAGGACACTTAAATTTCATGGGCACTTTTTAAATTATTACTATTTTTATAAAAAAATATTACTGTTATGATTTAAACAAGTTTGAACATATTTAAATACAAATAAATATAAAAAACAGCATTTAAATACAAATCCAAGACCGCGGGCGCAAACGTCACCGCGAAAAATCCAAATCCTAAAACAAGACCAATGCTTCTTCATCACCGACCCGCCAAAGCCCAGTCGTGTTGTCGTGAGGAGAGGCAAAAGGAAGATCATCGGAATGGATGGAGTAGCCAATGAGCAAGACTTCGACAAGTACGGCGACCCGAAGATCGAACATGACGATGACGATGAAGTAGCAGCACACACCACAAGAAGAAGCAGAACCACCCTACCTAAAGGACGTCCGTTCCATAGAAGAACTCCATTTGCGAAAAAGAAGGGCAAGAAGATTGTGAACAGATAGCTAGCTAAGATCGATTGTATTTAAATCGTAGTCTTCATTTCTCGATTGTATTTCATGGGCACTTTTTGATATCATGAATATTTTTAATTTTCATGGACACTTTTTGAAATCATCAGGACACTTAAATTTCATGGGCACTTTTTAAATTATTACTATTTTTATAAAAAAATATTACTGTTATGATTTAAACAAGTTTGAACATATTTAAACACAAATAAATATAAAAAACAGCATTTAAAATGCATAAAAAAATATTGGGGAGCCTGGGAATCGAACCCGGGACCTCCTCGTGTGTGTGCTGCGTGCTGACCAGTCGGGCTAGTGGGTGGGTTCTGTTGTAGATAGGGCTAGGTTGTAGATAGGGCTAGTGGGCTAGATTAAAGCAAAATTCTAATGGCGCATCGTGGGGTGGTGCGCCATTAGAATAGTCGTACTTCTGGCGCACGAGGGGGCGGTGTGCCATTAGAAAGCTTCCCCCCACACAAAATCCCCAATCTCTCTAATCTCTCCCCTGCCTCATCGATCTCACCCGCTGCCCCCCGTGTTCGCCGTCCCCCTCGCCGCCCCCGTGTTCTAGGGTTGGGGGTTGGAGAAATTTGGACAAGGAAAGGGGGTTGGAGAATTAAGTAGCTAGGGTTTTCCAAATGTTCAAATCTCTGAGCTTGCATTTAGATGCATTTTAGAGGATACTTGGTCCATATTCATTTGGTGCATATTCATTTGCAGTGAACATACATTTTCACTGTTCTTATAATATTTGCTTGATGTCAGATTATGCTATGAGGATATTAGTCTAAGCCCAGTCTTGTATGCATTGTTTTATCCTGCGGTGGTTAAACCGGTTCTGAAAATTATCTAGTTTGACCTGTACTTGTCCAGCTATCATAATCTATTCTTTGACCATGGCAGTAGCTGGCATTTTGTTATGATAATTTCAGTATATATCTTACACTACAGGAATCAGCTACTTTGCCGTCTGCCACGGCGGATGGCAAAGGCATGAACGGCGGACGGCAAAGGCCTTTGCCATCAGCCGCGGACGGTAAAAGGCTCCGGCAAAGTAGGCTACGGTAAATAGCTACTTTGCCGTCTGCTTCCTGGCGGCTGACGGCAAAGGCCCTTTGCCGTCTGCGGCGGACGGCAAAGAGAGCGGACGGCAATAATTGCGCTGTCAGTCCGTTAAGTGGCTAACGGCAGGCCTTTGCCGTCCGCTGCTAATGGCAAAATTTCTAGTGTCTTTGCCGTCCGTCGTATGATGTCATCTACACGTCACTACATGGAAGGTTCTTTGCCGTCTGCCACTGATGGCAAAGTGCAGGTTCTTTGCCGTCCGCCACTGATGGCAAAGTCTTTGCCGTCTGCCACTCTAGGAAAACTGACCAAGTGGGTCAGCTCCCAGGAAGCACAGCTAGATGCCACGTGTCTTCTTTGCCGTCCGCGGCAGACGGCAAAGAGCCCGTTGCCGTCGGTGGCAGACGGCAAAGAGCCTGCATATTGGCTCTTTTATCTGTTTTTATTAAATCCAACAATTTTCATCACAAATATATATGACATATATAGATATATTTCAAAAGGCCATTACAGAGCAAACATATAAGATATCCAACACATAACTTCATCATCCAACCATATATATTACATGCATAGTTCCGTCATACATAACAACTTCAACATAGAGGCATCCAACCATATATATTACAACAGTTTCATCCAACGATACATGCATAATTCAACGATACAAAAGAAACAGAGAAAGGGATAAAGAGCACTCCATCTATGCAAGCTTTCGTCAAGTGAATGAAATCTGCAAAATGAAAAATAAGAAAGTTAGAACAAGAAGAGTAGAACAAGAAGAAGACTAGAACAAGAAGAGTAGAACAAGAAGAAGACTAGAACAAGAAGAGTATATCATTTATGAGCTAACTTACGTGAAATGGATCATATATGAGCTAACTAAGTTGAAATGGGTCGTTTATGAGCTAGCTAAGGTGAAATGGATCATTTATGAGCTAACTTAGTTGAAATGGGTCGTTTATGAGCTAAGTAAGGTCAAATGGATCGTTTTTGAGGTAACTAAGGTGAAATGGATCGTTTTTTAGCTAACTAGGTGAAATGGATCATTTATGAGCTAACTTAGTTGAAATGGATCGTTTTTGAGCTAACTTAGGTGAAATGGATCATTTATGAGCTAATTTAGTTGAAATGGATCTTTTTGAGCTAACTTAGGTGAAATGGATCTTTTAAGAGCTAATTTAGGTGAAATGGATCGTTTTTTGGCTAACTTGGTGAAATGGATCGTTTATGAGCTAAATTAGTTGAAATGGATCGTTTATGAGATAACCTAGGTAAGATGGGTCATTTTGGAGTTAACCTAGGTGAAATGGGTCATTTTAAAGCTAACGTAGGTAAAATGGATCATTTAGGAGCTAATCTAGGTAAAATGGGTCATTTTTGAGCTAACTTGGATGAACTGGATCATTTATAAGCTAACCTACGTAAAATGGGTCATTTTAGAGCTAACTTAGTTAAAATGGATCGTCTATGAGCTAACTAAGCTAATTATGCAATTTTTGACATAAGTAAGCTAAGTACAGATCGTTTTAGAGCTAACTTAGGTAAAATGGATGGTTTTGGAGGTCAGTAAGCTTATTAAGTCATTTTGGAGGAGAAGAAGCTAAGTCTAGGTCATTATGGTAAGCATTGGAGGAAATAAAGCTAAGTCTAGGTCTTTATGCATGTGTTAAGCAAAACACTAGATAAACTTACCAAGATCCAGGAGGTGTAGGAGCGGGGTGGCTCGTGTCGGTAGCTGGAGAAGGATCGTGCGATGCTTGTCTGGAGTTACGCTGCACCAAAGATCATTTCCAATGTATTGTTAGCATGATGACACTCAAATGTTAAGACTAGCAAGTAATGTCCATTCAAATAAAACTCACCGTGGTCCCAGGAGCAATCACTGGCATCGGCGGAGCGATCTGACCTGTCTTCTCGCACACAGACTGCACATTTGGTTTTGACGACTCAGTCATACTAGCTAGTAATGAGACAAACACTACATGAATGTTTTGGCTAATCTGCAGAAGAAACTTACCACAAGGAGCTCGTACATGGCCCTTGCCTGCATGTCATTCCGTGCCCTCTCCTCCTCCATCATCTTTGTCGTCCTCTCCTCCAACTCCCGCTGCCTCTCCGCCGCCTCCACCAGAAGTTTCTCTATTCTATCTCTCTCACTCTGTATAGCAGCCTGCAACACCACTCACATGACCATTTGTAATCATTGATGGAAGCGCACACAATGTAATGGAGAAAGATAACTGAGTACGTATCACTAACCTTGATGGCGAGTTGCACTGGCCGTTCACGAGGCCTTATCTCAGGAGCGGAGCTCGACTGGCGCTCCTTGATCTCCGGGAGAGTGCTAGGACAACGGATAAGTCCATCTCCAATGGCTATGGAGCCATGGGACCTCCCGCCACCAGATATCATCAACAGCTCTGGATCAATGGGACCCTGGCTCGGGTTAAAGTCCTCCCCTTTCCTCGCCTTCCCCTCATCTCTATATCTCACGAGCTTGTTGTGGGAGGAGATGTTGGTGAAGTTGTTTGCATCATCGAGGTCAGACTGAGAGAAAGCCTTGACTTTCTTGAAAGAGGCAGTGTGGGCCATGGCATATAGGTCGTACACCTCTGGCACCTTATCCGCCTTATTGTAGCGTGCCTGAAAGAGAGAAATAATGAAAATTAGTAATTAAAGGGCTCAAGCTAGCATGATGAATGAATTGCATGAATCATGAAGCAAACCACATACCCAGTTGCGCCCGAACTGATATATGTTGGAGCTGCCTTGATGGTGTGGCACACCTTCCATTTGGGCACGTTTGTCCTTGGCCTCGTTGTGGAGGGCTAGCCATTGTTTTGAGCACCACTCATCGACCAACACCTCCCAACAATCCATCCGATCCGCACACCATCTCGGGGGCGCCTAAGTTAGCAAATAGAAACTTGAGCGCTACGGCTAAGAATTACTAAATGAAGGAACTTAAGTAGAGAAGGCCTTAAGAATTACCTTCATGTACTGCTCCTTACTCAGGAACTTATCGCGGCACGCTGGCTTGGTCTTCTTGATACCACATAAGGCGTAGTAGTCTCGAACAGCCTGCACCCGAGCCTCGTGCCGTAAGTTCTGGAGTAGGCGCTTGCAGACGTTCTCGATAAAATGTGCCGCGTCCTCCTCGTATCCCTCCTCACACCTGTAGAATGTCTGCAATCAAATGAGACAATATTGATTAGTACAATTAATAACTAGCTAGTTGAAGATTTTTAAATGTGTAAAGGAGAAATTACCCAGAACTTTCTGATCACCACGTCTGCCCTCGTGTCGCACACGACACCGTCGATAATCTCATCCGGTGGGGCCAGGGCAGCCACGTAGTGCTCCCAGC
Organism: Triticum aestivum; assembly: GCF_018294505.1. Classification (NCBI taxonomy): domain Eukaryota; kingdom Viridiplantae; phylum Streptophyta; class Magnoliopsida; order Poales; family Poaceae; genus Triticum; species Triticum aestivum. Next base: position 687,234,711 of record NC_057807.1, on the reverse strand, counting down.
TCAATCCAAGCTCTGGAAGCCGACCCTCACCAGGCAACGTGACAAATCCCGGGAAGTTTTGCCAGCAAAGAACTCCAAGGACGGAGTTGGGCCGGCGGACACTATGATGGTGGTCCCAACCCCTGCAGCATGACAAGGCCAACGCATTAGTTATTTGAAAAATCATGAATGCACAAGGTACAAAAATATTAAATGCACTTACGTACCTCTCCCCATCAGGGAAAATCAACCACCTCTGCTCGCGGGTCACCGGCACGGACGGGAGCCGTGTAGCACCACGCTGGTAGACGGTGCCCCCCTCCTCCTCAAGATCAGTCGGCTCCCCGCCATCATCAGCATGGCCACTCGGCTCCTCGGGCTGATCCGGCCACGTACCCCATCCGGACGTGTGCTCCTCCGGGGTCATGTGGGTCGAACTCTCGTGGGCCGAAGGCCAGTCGACCCGACGCTCGTGGGCCCAAGACCCGTGGACCGAAGGCTCGTGGACCGGAGTCCGTGTAGCCTCCTCCTCGGACGAGTCCACCCTAGCAGTCACGTGCTCGGGTGAAACAGCTGGGGTGGCAGCGAGGAAGGCGCTGTAGCAGTCACCCTACCTCCTCTCCCACGACCACGTGCCCCACCTCCTCTCTTCCTACCTCGTCCCCTGCTGGGCACCGCGGTCGACGAAGAAGGGCCCGACGGTGTGGCCATACTGTCCAGCAACGCTCGGCGGAGAGGTGCGTCTAGAATGGAAGACCTCAGACCACGCTCCCGACCAACGCCCACCATCTTTCAACACCTGCCATGACATATCCAGGAATAAGAGTAGTTCAAAGGAAATAGAAGTTGCGAAACAATGTACCGAGAACTTACTCGATGTACGGCTGCACTTCTATCAAGTTGTTGAAGATATACAACAAAATGGTCCGCCATTCTTCGTTATCCAAAGATACTGGATGTGAAACACTAGCTGGTGCGAGATTCCCTTTGAATAGGCTGAGGTTGGATCCACCCTTTTTAGGCTCGTCAGCATTGTACCGAGGCTTCGGATTATGCAAATGACGATTTTTGGCTTCGTAGTGTGCTGTTACGAAGTTTGCCGCCTCCTCTGTGATGAATGCCTCAGCCATCGATGCTTCAATTCTATGTTTATTTTTACATTTTTCTCGAAGCGTCTTCTGCATCCTCTCAGTTGGGTAGCACCAACAATTTTGCACGCCCCCCCCCCAATCTTGCCTCGGTCGGGAGATGCAAAATCAAATGCTGCAGTGGATTAAAGAAGCCCGGTGGAAAGATCTTCTCTAACTTGCAGATCAACTCTGGCGCCAACTCTTCCATTTCTTCTAGCACGCCAGGCGATAGTTCTTTCGCACAAAGAACACGGAAGAAATAGCTGAGTTCTGCCAGTACTAGCCATTCATCCTCAGGGATGAAGTCACGCAACATCACCGGCATTACCCGCTCAATCCATATGTGCCAATCATGACTCTTGAGACCAAATATCTCCAGTTTATCAAGATTCGCTCCCCTCTTTAGATTCGCTGCATACCCATCGGGGAACATCAACTGCTGTTGCACCCACAAGAGAATTTCCCTCATAGCCGGCCTTCCAAGATTGAACCATGCCTTTGGCTTCGTCCAGTTCTGCTTTCCTTTCGGTTCTTTCATGTTTTGTAACGGCCTATCACATAGCGCCTCCAGATCGACTCTAGCCTTAGTATTATCCTTTGACTTCCCATCTATGCCGAACAATGTACCAAAAAGTGCCTCGGTGATATTCTTCTCAGTGTGCATCATGTCGATGTTGTGTGGGCAAAGGAGGTCTTTGAAGTAAGGCAGATCCCATAAGCATGTTTTGTGAGTCCACGCGTGCTTAGTATTATACCCCTTGAAGTACCCTGGACGTTGTGGATCTGGCTCGAGAGTATTTAACTGATCCAGGGTCTGTTGGCCTGTCAATGCAGGTGGTGCAGAGTTTTTGACAACTCTACCCCTGATGAAGTTCTTCTTGTCTTTCCTGAACTTATGGCGAGGATCCAGGAACTGTCTATGCATGTTGAAGCAAGAAAACTTGCGACCGGCCTGAAGCCAACAAAACTCAAGAGCTCCCTTGCATGTGGGGCACGGGAACCTTCCATGCACACACCAGCCAACGAATAGCGCATACGCCGGCAAGTCATGCGTCGAGTACATGTACCAGACATGCATTATGAAGTTCCGTTTGCTAAAGGCGTCGTATGTCTTGAACCCATTATCCCAGGCTTCTTGCAATTCGTCCTTAAGCGGCTGCATGTACACATTCATATTTTTGCCCGGATAGTTGGGTCCTGGAATTATCAACGTCAGGAAAATGTTCTTTCTTTGCATAATCTGTCCGGGGGGGGGGGAGATTGAGTGGAAAGACAAATACGGGCCAACAACTGTATTGGGCTGCCGTCATACCAAACACACTGAACCCATCCGTGCTGATGCCGACTCAAGGATGCCTCAGATCTGCCGCTTTGTCAGCATGTAATTCATCAAACTTTTTCCATGCAACACCATCCGATGTGTGTACCATCATCAGATTCCCATCTGCATCTAGTTCGGTTCTTTTGCCTGTTTTGTGCCATGTCATCTGTCTGGCCGTCTCTTCAACCATGAAAAGACGTTGAAGTCTTGGTACGATTGGCATATACCGAAGAACACTAACGGGGATTTTGGTCTGTGTCTTCTCACCCATACCGTTGTCTACCATGATATACCTGGAAGACTTGCAAATGGGACAATAGTTCAAGTCCGGATAGTCAAGCCTAAATAAGGCACCTCCTTTCTCATAGGCATGTATCTTCTCATAGGGCATCTTCAGTGCACGGAGGATTTTGTCCGACTGGTACAGGTTTGCAGGCATTACATGGCCTTTGGGTAGAAAGCGTCCAAATACTGTCATAATTGCGTCATAGCATTCTCTGCCCAAGTTGAACTGAGCCTTCAGAGCCATTACTTGTGAGATGGCATCCAACTGACAAAGCTCAGTGTGCTCGTGGAGCGGACGTTTCGAAGACTCCAACATTTCATTGAAGGCCTTTGCAGATTCCTCCATCTCCTCCTCCGAATCCCGAGCATCATCATAGCCTTGCACCATGTTTTCCATCCCGGTACCATGCTCGTCGGTGCGACGACGATCCACCTCAGCTCGGTCACGTTGGGCAGACTCACCATGAAATGTCCACACCGTATAATCGGGCGTAAAACCACTCTTCTGCAGGTGTTTGCCCATTTCAGCCTCTGTCTTCTTTTCCCAATTGCCGCACCGGAAACAGGGGCACCCGGTTTTCTTTTGGCCATTTGCAAATGCGGCTTGCACAAACCCCTTAGTTTTTGTGAACCATTCAGCGCTCCATTTGTTCTGACCAGTGTGACCGGTATACATCCAAGCATGGTCACTCATCTTGACTTTCAGAGCTACTGGACACACAACAATTATATATGTAATTCACCATGTATATATTCATCACTTAATCTACTTTGTCAATTTTATTACGTCCATGCAACCTAAACTGTAATAGGTAATGATAGGTCCTAATCCCACCCGTGTATGTGTAGATTGGGTTCATTTTCCCATGCTATGCTCCGGATCCGATGCAAAATTTCGGCAGCACCTCCCCGCTGTTCTCCTGATACACGTCTCTGCAATAAACAGAGAGGATGTGTACCCGGAGAACAACAGGGGAGGCACTAACGAAATATATGCTCGGATCCGGAGCAAAGCATATGGGAAAACGAACCCAATCTACACATACTCGGGCTGTCCATGGATAGCGTTGGACAATTCGAAAGAATCAAGGTTATAAATATGCAAATGCATGCATATTTATAACTATGACACTTTCGAACGGGAGACACATATTGGTTACGCATACTGATGATTCAAGACACATATATAGCTAGCTATCAAGTTTCATTGTAATAGATCAAATAATTAATGGGGGAGGAGGACTTGTCAGTTGTGCTCACCCACGAATGAAGGGGCAGAGCTCGTCAAGTGCACGGCGAGGTCGTCGAACACCAAACCTCGCAGCGATGAAACAACTGCACATTTAAAACTACACGATCAACACAATTATATATGATGTTTTTCATAACAAAATCGAAAAATATATGACCTAACTAATAATTCACAAATATATGACCCCGTCGTCCTCTGGAAGGCCAAAGAACACCTTTTCGGGAGGTGTCGGTGGTCGGGGTGTCCTGTCGGTGTCGGGGTGCCGTGTCAAGGTCGGGGTGCTGTTTCGGGGTCGGGGGG
>NC_057807.1:687216267-687229165 GCF_018294505.1 Triticum aestivum | reverse complement strand
CCTTTGCCGTCCGCCTTCTTGCTCTTTGCCGTCCGCTAGCAGACGGCAAAGAGGGGGCCCGTTAGGTTTTTTTGCAGCTCGTTAGTGGGGCCCCTCCCGCTTTGCCGTCCGCTAGCCGATGGCAAAGAATCTTTGCCGTCCGCTAGCAGACGGCAAAGAACTGGCTGATTGCAAACTTGGTCTTTGACATCAGCCAGTTCTTTGCCGTCCCCTTTTTGGAAGCTGATGGCAAAGAGCTTCTTTGTCGTCCGTTGGCGGACGACAAAGAACTGGCAGATGGCAAAGTAGCTGATTCCAGTAGTGTTACTATCCTTTGCTGATCTCGTTGTATTTTCAATGCACAGGCAACTCTCCGACGTAGTCTCCTCCAGGTAATATATGTGTCATGCTTTCTAAAGCGTACTAGTATACTGACTAAACTATCCACTTGCTATGCTTAGCTGCTCTGTTGTCTGAATCATGACACTTTGCCAGCTGAAACTTGCCTATCACATTGTCGCTGTATTTCTCAACTAAAAACACAAATATTTGTAGTTTTTGTCTGTCATAATGCAACTAAGCATACTAGTCTCAACTAAGCATACTAGTTTTTTGTAGTGAGACAGTAAGATAGTGAGACAGTAAGAAGGAAACTTCCCAGATTATGTAGAAAGAAAATACTTGGTTTGACAGCAAGTACCATGACATGAATCAAAAAACATATACGATGGGAAAAATAAAATGGCAGAAACCTGGGAGGTTCTGGTTTGCTGTATCTCCACCAGTTTGGGTTGGTGAATGTGGATGATTTTTTTATCCTGTGAACTCATTCTACTGCTACAAGAATTAGGTATCATCATGGTGTAATTTTGTTAACATTCTGGTTTTGTTAGATAGTGGCTACACTAATCTAGAGTGATACAATTTTCCTTCCCATTTGGTATCATCATGTTCAGTGTATACAGTTATAACATCATGTGGGTTTTTTAAGTCTGTTTACAGCTCATGTGGGTTTTAACATCATGTGGGTTGGTGAATGTGGATGATTTTTTTATCCTGTGAACTTGAATGTTGCAATGCTGTTTTCTTCAGAGGCTACTGTCAAAAACTTGAGCTACTATCTTGCAAAGATGATGATCATCTTGCTAGTTTGCTGGGTTTTGTCTCCGACCATCCTGTCGTGATGAATTTGCAGGTACCCCAAGAGGCCCTTGAGTTTGCTGGAATGTTGATTAACTTCCGTTCCGGCAAATTCGGGTACTCAATATGTCCTATTTTCAGCAAAGGTCATGCTGAAATTTTAGCATGACTTTGCTAAAAATAGGACATATGGGGTACTTGCGACTAATGCATGGACCGGGGTATCTTAGTACTTAGTTAAGTAGGATCAAATGCCCCGCCATTCTTGCTGCATTAAACCATAGGTGGCAATAGAGCCAAGTGATTAGTGCCAAGTGATTAGGCCCAACCTAGGGTGCCTCGGCTTAGGCTTTTAGGGTGCCTCGGCGTCGACAAACCCTAAATGATGAAAGCTTAGGCTTTTAGGGTGCCTCGGTGTCGACAAACCCTAAATGATGAGACCATGATCTTGTTCCTTGACAATAACCAACTTTTTGACCAAACTTTTTTCCTATTTAGAGAGAAACATGGCCCACAACGATGAGGCTGGTGGTTCGGGCGACAAGCAATTCTGGGAGCTATCCCAGGAGATGGAGGAACAACCTCACCTCTATGAGGACGCCACGGAAGACACCGATCCTGATTACACAACACCTAGTGGCGTCGGGGATGACACCACTAATGGTGCCACCGAGGATGCCACCACTGATGATGGCGGTGCACACACAAATGGCAGCCAACCGAAGAAGCAAAGGAAGGACTGGAGCCCGAATGCGCTCCGCACCCTCAAGGAGGAATTCACTCATGTGGACTCCGACAGGAATCCAACGGAGCCAAAACATATAGTCAAGGGGTACTCGGTTCAGCTCGGGTGCATTCTCCGGAGCACCGTCTCGATCAACACCGAGAACCTTAGGCATAAGGACCGAGGGAATTTGCGCAACCTCCTCTTCTCGAAGCTGCACGAACGATACAAGTTCCCCGCCGAATTTGAAAACACACGCCTCCCAGGGAATAAAGTGAACAGTGCCGCCCTCACGAAGATGAGCACGGCCCTGTCTACTTGGAGAAGTGCGGCGAAGAGAATGATTGATAAAGGTGATAGTTATGAGAAGATAAAGGCGAAATATCCTTTGATGAGCGAAGATGACTACAAGGAGTTCAAGATAAAGTGCGAGAGCAGTGCAACCACCGAATCAAGTTAGTGGGGGAAAGAAATGCGGGAGTTGAACTTAGGGGAACACAAACTTGGTCCCGGTGGTTATAGAGTGGCGGAGCCTATATGGGACAAGGAGGACGCGGAGCGTGCCGAGCAAGGCCTACCGCCCCGCTTCGAGAAATACAGCGGTAACAAGCAGAACAGGAACTATGTCAGGGCCCGGTACAAGGAGGACCCAATAAAAAAGGAGCTTACCACGGATCCGAAGACCAGGGCGCTTGAGCTTGTTCTGGTAAGGAATACACCCCCGCGTAATTAGCTCCATATGGTTGCACTCTAACTAATCCCCAATATTTCTAAATGGTTCATGTTCCTTTCGCAGGAAACTGAAAGCAGTAGCGCGGGGTCGTCTTAGAGCTCCCCTTTTGATAGCCCTTTAAATAGGGCGTTGAACATAATGAAAAGCAAGGATAAGCTCACTAAGCCGACGTCAGCTGGTCGTGTGGCCGGCAAAGGCTTGTCCACAAAATGGGGGTCATACTATACCGCTTGTGTGCAGAAGGAGAAAAAGGCCAGCTCGGAAAGCCAGACGCGCGAGGTTGAAGCACTCAAGGCACATGTGGCGCGGATTCCGGAGCTTGTCGAAGAGGAAGTGGAACAACAACTGGGAACAAAGCTCAACGCCATGGTGCCTACGTTGATTCATGGGCTGACGACGTGGATTGCAGGCGGCCAACAGGGGCCTCTCCCGGTTCCCAGCTTCACGTCCAGCAACTCGCACAACGCGCAGGCGGCGCCATTGGTGTCTCCGGCGGAGGCGGTATTTGTGTCTCCGGCGCCGGCACAGGCATTGGAGCATAATGCACCCGGGTGTACGTCGGCCGGCACCTCGCCAGCAAGCTCCCCCTCCGTCAGTTGCATGGCCGCCCTTGGCGGTGCCTCGACATTAGCCGAGCTCGACGGCATCACGGTAACTAAGACTCTCGGCCAATGACTTCATCTCCTTGACTTTGACTGGGCATCCCTGACGCCCTGTACATGTTTTCGCAGGGCACCGCCGACGTTCCTTGCACTCTTCTGCACTTCGTGGGCGCCGAGTTGGTCGATGTCGCCAAGGGCAGAATCGTTCAACCGGGCAACCGCATGTTCCACGGTAATCCGATGCCACCCACAGTGTATAGGGTTGAAGTGGTTCGGGTGCTGCCAGGCTGCGATGAGCTGTTACCTCCGGTTCGACCCACTGGGGCCGACGAAGAAGATGAGATGACCCTCAGCGCCTGCGTAAACTGGCCGCTGCTTTGGCCGAAGAGCCAGATTTGTTTGGGGGCGGGGGACACCACCCCATAGACAAGACCGCCAGTCGTGCCGGCGCCAAGCCATGGTAAGAACGCCGCAACGCTACCGGACCTGCCGGACATCCCTATGTCGGACATCCCTATGGCACAGGATCCGGACAGCCCTATGGCACAGGATCCGGACGACGACGACAACGACGATGGTACATTTACCAAAGTCGATAAGTACTTTGCCGAACATGGGTAAGCTGACGAGTTCTACGGGCCTCTTTCTCAAGAACCCAACCAAGACGACTGCAATCTAGCTGGTACGGCAGAGAAATCCAATTGCAATAGGCGTCGTCTGCCGTTCAGTTCTCAGGAGACGCCTCCAGCTCCCGCCTTCACCGAGCCTCAGATAGCTAAGGTGCGAAATATTATCAGCCCCAACATGCTCAAGAAAGCGGTCTGTGAGCAGAACTCGGTCCCATTACAGGAGATCAAGAAGAAGGGACGGAAACGAAAGACTAACAAGGGCGCCGGTGCGAGCCAGCCGGCACCGAGTTCGATCCGTGCTCAGGACGGGACACCTTCACCTAAGGATATCTCGAGGAGGGTGCATGTGGCGGGTAGGGCGATGCTACCGCGAAATATGCTGAATGCTGCAACCGGTGCTATGCGCAGTCTGCACGACAGTGTTCTTTCTTTGGAGAAGCGGCGTCTGAGAGAGAATGATGTGGCATACCCGGTTTTCGTGGCCAAGGTGCCAGAGGGCAAGGGCTTTGCGGATGGTGACATCGGGGGTACGATCGTCCTGCGGTTTGATGACATCTTTGCTATGTTTAACCTTCATCCGCTGCACTACACCTTCGTTCGGCTGTTTTCGCTGAGTATGGAGATGCGGATCATTAGAGACAAGACCCCGGACATCATGATAGTCGACCCCTTCTACATGCGTGCCAAGCACTTGAACAACGCTGGGGACCGCCAAGTTGCGAGTTCACACCTCCAAGGCGTCATTCTGGTAAACCCAGATAAGGATAACTTCCTTGTGGCTTACTTTCCCGAGTAAGTCATCCCTTAACCGCCCCGTAACATATGATTTCTGAGATTTTGATCGTTCTTTTTTTTCTAACATTCCGTGTTCTGTGCAGTGACACACATTGCACACTCATCCTCTTAAGCCCGAAATATTCCATGGCCACGTATTTCGACCCGAACCGTAACTCCAAGATAGACTACACAAATGTCAAGAAAGTTCTTGATGATGTTCTCCCCGTCTACGCCAAATCTGGAGGCACCTTCACCAGGGCAGTTCGTAAGTACGGCAAGCACATGTTCTCACACAATACGAAGTTCTGCTGTGTCAAGCAGCCACCTGGCGGTCAGAAGGATGCCTACTACACCCTCCATCACATGCGGGCGATCGTAAGGGACCATCATCAACTTCTGCTACCAGATAATCTCAAAGATTGGGCCGTGAGCTTGTCGGTAGTCCAGGACGCGGACCTCAGACAAGAATTCTTTCGCATCCAGTCGGAGTTTGCGGACATCATCCATCAAGATGTCCTTCATACCTCGGGGCAGTTCTTCGTCAGATATCAACCGTCCAATAGTGAGATAGATGAAACGCTACAAATGCAGGGTGACAACGACCGCTATTTCATGACCATCACGACAGACGGCTGCTTCATCCACGCTCCTGTCCGATGAGTCGAGTCGAAAGTAGTGATGTGTAGTTCTGAAACATTGATTAGCTCATGTTGTAATTAAACTTTAATGAATTCGTATGTCTCTTTGGTTTGGACAGTCGTTCAACTTAGATGTAATCGATGCTATTTATTAGTAGGACCATGAATCGTGCTATTAATGTCTTGCTTTTCTCTTTCGATCCTTTTGTTGCATACTTACATATTGCTTATGTATTGTATGTTGTTTGGCTTGTGCATAGAGATGCCGCCGTATGTCGTGTACAAGGGTAAGGTTCCCGGAGTCTACGACGACTGGCAGGAGTGTCGGAGATAGGTTCACCGTTTCAGCGGTAACAGTTACAAAGGGTACACCACTAGGGCGGAGGCCGAACCTAGATATGCCCGCTATCTAGCGGAGAGAGGAGGGAGTGTTGGAGGAACCGGATGAGGACCAGTTTGATCGCGATGATCCTCATCGTGATGACCACAACTCTCTTTTATGTGATGGTAGTTTAGATGATCGATATCGACTTGTAATGTGAAGACAAACTCGATACTCGCGTTCTTGAGACTTGTAATGTTTTATCTCTGTTCGGTCTTTTGAATTCAGAGACTAATATGATGAATTGTATTCGGAGACTAATCTTCCATTGTATTCGATGAATCTGATGTTGCTGTGTGCTGCTGTCTATATTCTGTCCAATAATATATTTTGTAACCTGTGCAAAAATCAGAAAAGCAAAAAAAACCAAATATTCATACTAATGGCGCATCAAGGCAGAGTGCGCTATTAGTATGCCAAAGGATACTAATGGCGCATCGTGGCAGAGTGCGCCATTAGTGTAACAAAGCACATGGTTACATATGGCCCCCCGGGAGGCATTCTAATGGCGCATGGTGTTACATACTAATGGCGCACTGGCAGGTGCGCCATTAGTATACCAGATACTAATGGCGCACCAGTGATGCGCCATTAGTAAAAAATTCTAATGGCGTGCTAGTAATGGCGCATCGGTAGTGCGCCATTAGTAGGCAAAACCGGTGCGCCATTAGTAGGCCTTTTACTAGTAGTGGGTGGAGATATAGTTCCTCTCTCATAATAATTGCAAGTAGGAGCAGCAAGCACATGCATATTATATCTATCAAAATCATCATGTGTAGTAGTAAAACGCAAGCCATCAATATAATCCTTAATAAGCACTAACTTCTCCGATAATTCAAAAAGATAATAGGACTATCATGCGTGGGTGCAATAGCAACAACTTCATGTTTAACATAAGGAACTATAGCAAGTTCATATCCATAAGCATAAATCATATTGGCATCTTGGCCACAAGCATAGCAAGCATCATCAAAAAGGGATATTTCAAGAGAATCAACGGGATCATAGCAATTATCATTGCAATCGTCCTTCGGTAAGCATGAAGGGAAATTAAACAATGTATGAGTTGAAGAGTTACTCTAATTAGAAGGTGGGCACGGGTAGCTAATCCTCTCTTCCTCCCTTTGTTCTTCACTCTCCTCATCATCTTTTTCATCCAATGAGCTCACAATTTCATCAATTTCTTCTTCCATAGACTCCTGCAAAATATTAGTCTCTTCTTGGACAGCGGAGGGGTCCTCGATATATTGTTTAACATATGCATTAGAAGCATAATTATCATAACAATATTTAAATATGGCAAAAATTTCCGATTTGTAGAGAGTAGCATCATACTTTTCAATCAAAGAAGCAATTTCATAAGCACCCTTAAAAGCAACAAATTCTTGAATTTGTTTAACATCATAGTAATTATAAACACCCTTAGCATAGAAGATACGATTCCATTATCACTAAACTCACATTGGTAGGGAAGGTGTTTCTTAGGGTTTTCAGAACGACAAGTAAAATCATATATTTCACATAAATTCCAAGCATAGCATTGCAAACGATGAATTTGATCCAGTAAAATTTACCCTTTTTCAGATATACGGTGTCACACATAACAAGCATGCTCATATAAATATTTTCCCTCAACTAAGCTAGTGGGGGTTTCAGCACGAGCACAAAGGGATCGAATATGATCCAAGTAAAAAGCTTCAGGAGTGTGATAGATTTTGAGTGGTTCTTCAACCATTGGTTCAGTAGGTACAACTATTTCTTTTTGGTATTTTGCGTTTCCTACCCATAACTAAAGATAGAAAATAACTAAGAAAATCAAATAAAAATTACTTAGTGATAAAGCAAACAAGCACACACGAGAATATTCACCCCACGCTATGACTCCCCGGCAATGGCGCCAGAAAAAGGTCTTGATATCCCACAAGTATAGGGGATCAGTTGTAGCCTCTTTCGATAAGTAAGAGTGTCGAACCCAACAAGGAGCTAAAGGTATAACAAATATTCCCTCAAGTTCTAACGACCACTGTCGGTGTCAAAACCGGCGGATCTCAGGTAGGGGGTCCCGAACTGTGCGTCTAAGGCTAAAGGTAACAGGAGACTGGGGACATGATGTTTACCCAGGTTCGGGCCCTCTTGATGGAGGTAATACCCTACTTCCTGCTTGATTGATCTTGATGATATGAGTATTACAAGAGTTGATCTACCACGAGATCGTAGAGGCTATACCTTAGAAGCTAGCCTATGATTCTGATTGTTGTTCTACGGACTAAACCGTCAAGTTTATATAGACACCGGAGGGGGATAGGGTTACATAGAGTCAGTTACAGAGAAGGAGATCTATCATCCGAATCGCCAAGCTTGCCTTCCACACAAAGGAGAGTCCCATCCGGACACGGGACGAAGTCTTCAATCTTGTATCTTCATAGTCCAACAGTCCGGCCAAAGCATATAGTCCGGTTGTCCAGATAACCCCTTATCCAGGACTCCCTGAGTAGCCCCCGAACCAGGCTTCAATGACGATGAGTCTGGCGCGCAGATTGTCTTCGGCATTGCAAGGCGGGTTCTTCTCCAAATCCAGAGTACCTGTCGTAGCGAACAGTGTCCGGCCTCCCATTAATGTTGTACTCCTCTGCTTCTGTGCTTTAATAATGGCCATCTCCATGTGTCGAGCGAATACGAGGAGCCGGGGCATTTTTACATTTGCCACCCAGACCCTGTGAGCGAACCGTCTATTTGAAGAGACGGGGATCCTCCGATCCAAATCTCACCATCTTCTCCCAAGCAAGCATTCAACAGAGTGCGTCCAAAAAAATCCATTCCATCATGGCTGGTCGCTGCAGCTCCTCTTCTTGCTCCCGTAGTTCTGTCCGGGTAACTGGGAAAAGTGTTCCGTCCCCCACAGCCATCTAGTAGAGTTGCATGCCCAAGGGTTCCTTCCACCTGCATATATGGTCCCCATCCGAGCCGGACTAGCCACCTATAATGGCGGGGAGCAAGCGGAGAACTTTCCAAACCCATCTAGAGGGGAGCGGATATGCCTTGTCCCATATTTGCTGAGAGGGCTTGGGTTTCCAATCCACCCATTCCTCCGCGGGCTCCTGGAGTTCTATGGTGTCCAGCTACATAGCTTCACTCCTGCCTCCATACTTCACATCGCATGGTATGTTGCCTTCTCTGAGCTATTCCTGGGCTACGAAGCTTATTTCGAGTTATGGAAGAGGCTATTCTGCCTCGTCCCTCGTAATTAGGAGGGATCTATATATCAAGTAGGCGGAGCCAAAATATGGCACGTCGCCCAAGCTGGATACCTGCCCGGAACTCCAAAGAAGGCATCGGAAGACTGGCCTTCGGAGTGGTTTTATGTAGATGATGTTCCCCTTCCGGACCCAGTCCAGCCGGGCCTTCCCGAGTTCACTAATGCCCCGCTGAAGAAACGCCAAAACTGGCGCCCGCAGAGCCCCTAGGAGGAAGATGACAGAGAGGTCCTCTATCTGATGGGAAGGATAAAAATACTGGCCAAATCGGGATTCACAATAATAGAAGTCATGTCAATACGCACAATGCGGGGGGTGCAACCACTTCAATATCGGGGGAAACCCATGTGACACTTCAAAGGAGAAGACGACCCCACCCGCTCTGGTCGTAAAGGTCCAGACTCCGCCATCGCATTGGCGAAAATATTGTCCAATTTGTACAAAGGGGAAGAAGAGGAGTTCCTCCGCATTAAGCCGCGGGATGGATTTTCCATGTACAACCAAGCTGGGTAGGCTGTCATTCCTCACTCAACTCTATTCATCCCTGTGTCCTTTGTCACCAATCATTTATCCTGCTATTTTCAAAGCAGGAACTAAGAAGGGCAATGGGCGAGTTCAACAGCCTAGCTCTGCAGCCAGAGGATCCTGGCCGGGCTCTTGACCCCGGACTTGAAGAAGATCCGGATATATCTGTGGAGCTTGTCGACAGGACATTCTATCAAGCAAACCGCGATGGCGCCTTTGTGGCCATCCTTGCCGATTATCCCGGACTGCTCCCGGTGTCGAAAGTAAGTAAAGCCGGAGCCCTATCTTCCGAATTATGCCGTACCTTAAGCGCACATGTTGTATTTTTTAAAGAAACGGCCATCAGGACGACGTGCCGAGCCCACGGGGGCTGATTAGCAAAGGCACCCGGGCCGGGGAGGCGTAAGAGGAAGGCGGTTAGGATTGAGACGCCGGGGCAGAGGTACGAATTAAGCTTGCTCTGTGATTATCTTTGCCGAAATGTGACAATTTTCATTATGTCCTGGCAGAAAAAACATTTGCTGGACTATATCCGGAGACCCTGTCGACCATGCCTCAAGCAGGCAGATTCCTGAACCGGACTCACGGGTGGAGGCTGGTGTGGGGGCAATGCCTAATTGCCCTCCCATAGAGGATGCGGACAGGCTTTCCGCTACAAACTCCGAAGTGGAGAGCGCCATGAATCACCGGCGCAGACTGGCCGTACTCCGCAATGATATTTTCTCCGAGGAGGCTTTCAATGTCTTCAACTCTGGAGACGCATATTCGGGCTGCTCAAGATGGACTTGCCAGGGCGACGGACCAGTATGCGAAGGATATACGGGTAAGAAAATTTGACGAGTATGTGTAGTAGTAGCCCCTGAGACTTGAAATAGTTGGCACAACTTATTTAAGGATCACTATATATATGCATAGGTTCTTGTAGAGAAGAATACCCATTTATCTCAAGAGGAATGTGAGACCCAACTGGAGGAATGTAAGACCCTGCTGAAGGCCGCTGTTGCCGGACAAGAGGAATCAAAAAGGGCCTCTTTTGGTAAATCTTGCCTTGATAGCGGAATTTGTAAGGATGTATACCAGTTATTTATTCGCCGTGGTTTGATAAATCTAACAAAAGATGCTGCAGACAATCCCGGAGAGAATCCGAAGATTGTGGAAGATAATGAGCCACATCTGTGAAGTCAGCTGAAGGCGGGCAAGCATGTGCTAACGCAGGCTATTCGAGAGAAAAATAATCTCCAAGATGCTAATATCCGACCGAGCATCGAATTAAAAGATGTTCGGGCTCAGCTCGCTGACTCCATGAAGGAGAATAGGAGGCTTCGACGCGGCATTTATAGTAAGTGCTTAAACAAACTGTAGTACAGTTCAGCGAGGTAGCGTATTGACAGAGTTATGTCTGTAGGTATGCTGACGGGTCGTCCTGAAGAAGAGATGCCCGGATCCGCAGGTGAGATGCTGCAAGATCTTTCACAACTGCATGAACGAGCGCGGCAGGTGATGCAGGGTATTTCCCAGGCCTTGTGGCCATCCACTTCCCTGCCAGGAGGCATGAGCGAGCTTGTGGAGATGCTCAAAGGAGCACGGCGGCGCTTCCGGCTATGGAAGATATCAGCCTGCCGATAAGGTGCGATGGAAGCCTGGGCCATGGTGAAGACGCGACACGCCAAGGCTGACCCGAACCATATGGCCGAAGTCGGACCGGTAGGTCAGATGGGCAGGAGATACCCGTAAGTCTGGTATATGACCAAGTAGCGTTAGCCGCAAAGTATTCCCAACAGGATTGTAGGCTAGGCAGCCTATTGGATGGTATAGAGGAAGAATATAGCCAGTCCAAGTGACTATGTAATTAAATGGACCTATGTAGTCCCTAGCCGGATTGAAAATCATTTGTCATGGCGGACCTTTTCGCTTCAGCCCCCGGACCCGACAGTCCGAAGTGTATCCGAATACCCGCACAGTTATGAAAAACCGGGGTATGCATGGAAACCAGGCGTAGGGGTCATAAGTGCTTGAACAGACAAGTACCCAACTAGTTATGTTATATGACATGGATAGTAAGAAACATCTTCCACGGAGAATAGTTCCGTTAGGGGTTCCTTACCCTGGGTGCACATGCATCGATGTGCATGTCCGAACTGCGAACAGAAGCGCAGGAAACGAAACATCTGGGGATTCACGTTGTAATGAATGAACACATCTTTTGTTCACCGACCGAATATCCCCTTAAGAACGCTAGCTTTCGGCTTCACCCGGTCTGAGGTACACATCTGGCTGAACCGGCAATAGCAATTGTAGAGGTGCTCCCCTTATGCCCTTGCCGAATTAACGGGAACGTAGGACATAAACACAAGAGCCAGGCAACCCAGCATGGCCAAAACTTAAGTCATATAGATGCATATAATGGTGAAGAAAAGGCACATATGGAAAGAAAATGCATATGTGGCTGGCAGGAAGCCATTAAAGTAGTTATATTTAGCTTACGTATAGGAAGCTCCCAGGTATAATGAGCACACGTAGTGCGGTCGGAGCGACCAAAGCATCCGTACAGTTTTTAAGGCTGTATGTGAAAAGGAAAAGAGGGCGAGAAAGGAAAAAAGAGAACATAATTGAAGAAGCAGAGGTAAGGAGACGAACACTGAGTTCGGCACTAGGCATAGAATCTTCGGAGTGTGGCCGCGTTCCATGGGTTCGACTCGAGTCTGTTATCAGATGCATTGCGCAGACGGTACGCTCCTCCAGTGAGAACTTTATAATTGATGAAGGGACCTCCCACTTGGCACTACTAGGAAAAGGTTCTTAATCTCAGGTCACTATGGCTTAATCTCGGGTCAATATGCTTAAACTCAGTTCAAATCGCACTCCATGGTCAAACTTCCCGAAAGGTCACACATCCTCACACTACTCCAGCCCAAGCACACTTAACTTCAGAGTTCTATCCAACCCCAGCAACAGCTCACTTCACACGCACTTGTTGATATATCTAGCATATCAATCCTATTATACCTTGTTGATGTCTAGGACTTTTTTCATGTTCATGACTATGATGAAATTTTGAAAAATATTTCAAACTTCCCGGTCATATTACGTATCATTTTTTGAAAAACAATTCAAAAAAAAATTCAAAACCAATTTTTTTTCTATTACTAGTGGCGTGGTGCGCCACTAGTAAGTTTGAAATTTTTTGAATTTTTTTGCCTCTAGATCTTGAAAGCCCCGTAACTTTTTTCTGTTAGGTTTTTGGGGATGTTGAAAATGTTTAACGGGGTTCCCCGATTAAATTTGGATGTAACTTTTCGAGTAGATGATTTTTCATATAAAAAACTTTTTAATCCGAGTTCGTATGCAAAAGTTATGCCCATTTTACAAATTTATAGAGAGATTTTGCAAATAAAGTCGAAATTCATATTTGTAAATTTTCCCAACAACTAGACCACATATCACATGGGAAACTTATTTTCTTTTATTTTTTGGACATTTTTATAATTTTCTTTTATTTTTTTAAAACTGAAAAG
>NC_057807.1:687190092-687215981 GCF_018294505.1 Triticum aestivum | reverse complement strand
CGCCATTATTAGTTTTGAAAAGAAAAAAAGAAAAAAAATGAAATTTTTTTTTTAAAAAACTTAGTAATGGCGCACCTGTGGACAGTGCGTCATTACTAGTTAAAACTAGTAATGGCGTACTGTCCATAGGTGCGCCATTACTAACATTTTTTTTTCAAAACTACTAATGGCGCACGGTGGGTGTGGTGCACCATTACTATGTCAACTAGTAATGGCGCACCACTCCCACGGTACGCCATTAGTAGTTTGGAAAAATTAAAAATATTTACTAATGGCGCACCGTGGGATGTGGTGTGCCATTAGTATTTGCACACTAATGGCGCACCAACACATGGTGCGCCATTAGTATTTAGTAATGGCGCACCACATGTACAGTGCGCCATTAGTGTCCATCCCATCTATAGCCCTTTTCCTAGTAGTGTGGGTTTGAGCTTCTCCTTCTTCTTCTCGGGGAGGCGTAGAAGAACTAGTTCGCCAATGTTACAAGTTTTGGCCCATACTTCTCTGCTTTGATACCTTCGAGCTTGTTGCTGATAGAATGCGGAACGGGCTTTTGCAACGTCACGCTCCTCCTCCAGAGCATCTAAGTTGTCCTGCCAATCTAGTTCGGCTTCCTTCTCTTCGTACGTGCGCACGCGAGGTGAGTCATGGATTATGTCGCAGGGTAGCACTGCTTCTGCACCGTACACCATAAAAAATGGTGTGTATCCGGTGGTACGATTCGACGTGGTCTGCAGCCCCCAGAGTACGGGGTCGAGCTCCTCGACCCAATGCGTGTCTGATTCCTTCAAGGATCGCACTAGTTTGGGTTTGATGCCGCTCATGATGAGACCATTTGCACATTCGACTTGATGGTTTGTTTGGGGGTGATAGACAGAGGCGTAATCGAGCTTGATGCCCATGTTGGTGCACCAAGTTTTCACCTCATTGGCTATGAAATTTGAGCCATTGTCAGTGATGATGCTATGGGGGACACCGTAACGGTGTACGACCCCTGATATAAAGTCTATCACTGGTCCCGATTCGACTGTTTTAACTGGTTTGGCTTCTATCATTTGGTGAACTTGTCCACCATGACCATTAAGTATTTTTTTCTTATGGATTCCCCCTTTAAGAGGTCCGACCATGTCCAGCCCCCAGACCGCGAAGGGCCAAGTTATGGGGATTGTTTGGAGAGCGGTAGGGGGCATATGGCTCTGATTGGCGAAGAGTTGGCAACCAACGCAATGTTGGACAAGGCCATGTGCATCTGCCCGGGTTGTCGGCCAGTAAAAACCTGTACGGAAGGCCTTGCTTACAAGTGCCCGAGCTGCAGCATGGTGCCCGCCGAGTCCAGAATGGATTTCGGCTAAGAGCTTCCGCCCTTCCTCTTCGGAGATGCATCTTTGGAGCACTCCGGTAGTGCTTTTCTTGTAGAGCTCTCCTTCATGGACTTTGTAGGCCTTAGAATGTCGCACAATACAACGTGCCTCATTTTGGTCCTCAGGGAGCTCTTGCTTATTTAGGTAAGCTAAGAAGGGCTTGGTCCACGGGGCGATGACAGCCATGATTTCATGGGCCGAAGGTGTTATTCCGGTGGCAGAGTCTCCTATTACGTCAGATGGTTCAGAATCTGGGGTTGTGTTCGGAGCCGGACTAATATTGCTGGACTCCCCTTCCCATACCATGGACGGCTTGAACAGCCTTTCCAAGAAGATATTAGGTGGGACGGGGTCGCGTTTAGCGCCGATGCAGGCGAGGATATCGGCCGCTTGATTATTTTCTCTGATCACATGGTGGAATTCAAGCCCCACGAACCGAGCTGACATTCTGAGGACGACATTATGATAAGCCGCCATTTTCGGATCCTTGGCATCAAAGTCTCCATTTATATGAGATATTGCGAGGTTCGAGTCCCCGCGTACATCGAGGTGTTGGATGCCCATGGAGACTGCCATCCGAAGACCATGCAACTGAGCCTCGTATTGGGCTGCATTGTTGGAGTCTGTGTATAATATTTGGAGTATGTATTGGACCGTGTCTCCGGTGGGGGATGTTAGTACAACACCCGCTCCCAATCCGGCCATCATTTTAGAGTCGTTGAAGTGCATGATCCAATTGGAGTACGTGTCGTACTCTTTAGGGAGTTTGGCTTCTGTCCATTCGGCTACAAAGTCAGCCAGTACTTGCGACTTAATGGCCTGTCGTGGTTTGTATGTTATGTCGAACGGAAGGAGCTCGATAGCCCATTTAGCAATTTGGCCCGTTGCTTCGCGGTTATTTATTATATCATTCAGTGGTACTTCGGAGGCCACCGTAATCGAACACTCTTGAAGGTAATGTCGTAGCTTACGGGATGCCATGAAGACCGCGCGCTATCTTTTGATAGTGCAGGTACCGAGATTTTCATGGAGTGAGGACAGTGGACACGTAATATACCGGCTTTTGGAGCGGGGACTTGTGCCCGTCTGCTTCTCATTCGACGACGAGCACTGCGTTTACAACTTGGTGCGTTGCCGCTATGTAAAATAGCATGGGCTCACCAGTATTTGGCGCGGTCAGGACTCGGTTGGTGGCCAAGAGTGCCTTTGTTTCTTCCAGTCCGGCCGTGGCCGCATCCGTCCACTCGAAGTGTTCGGTGCGTCGAAGAAGGCGATAAAGAGGTAGTGCCTTTTCTCCTAACCGGGAGATAAAGTGGCTTAAGGAAGCCACACATCCGGTTAGTTTCTGAATCTGCTTGAGGTCTGTTGGGATAGCCAACTGTGACAGAGCTCAGATTTTTGCCAGATTTGCTTCAATTCCTCTATTGGAAACGATGAAGCCGAACAATTTCCCGGAGGGTACACCAAAGACACATTTCTCCGGGTTGAGCTTGGTGTCGTATGTTCGGAGGTTGTCGAACGTGAGCCTCAAGTCATCTATTATAGTATCAACATGTCTTGTTTAAATGACCACGTCGTCTACGTAAGCCTCTACTATTTTGCCGATTTGTTTTTCCAGGCACGTCTGAATCATGCATTGATAGGTTGCGCCGGCATTTTTGAGCCCGAAAGGCATGGTGTTGAAACAGAAGGGGCCGTATGGTGTAATGAAGGCCGTTGCGGCTTGGTCGGACTCCGCCATCTTTATTTGATGGTATCCGGAGTATGCGTCGAGTAAACACAATGAGTCGTGTCCTGCGGTGGCGTCGATGATTTGATCAATGCGGGGGAGGGGAAGGGATCCTTTGGGCAAGCTTTATTGAGGTCCTTGAAATCGACACATAGGCGCCAGGATTTGTCCTTCTTTGGTACCATTACCAGGTTTGCTAGCCAATCCGGATGTTTGATGTCTCTGATGAATCTGGCCTCGAGTAGCTTGGCTAGCTCTTCTCCCATGGCTTGCCGCTTAGGCTCTCAGAAGCGCCTAAGAGTCTGCTTTACTGGCTTGTATCCTTTCAGTATATTAAGGCTGTGTTCGGCCAACCTGCGTGGGATGCCCGGCATGTCTGAAGGATGCCAAGCGAAAATATCCCAATTCTCATGCAGGAAATCTCGCAGTGCGGCGTCTATTGTGGGGTTCAGCTGTGTCCTAATGGAAGTTGTCTTTGTAGGGTCTGTTGGGTGGACCTGGAATTTGACTATCTCGTTCGCGGGTTTGAAACAGGTGGACTTGGGCCGCTTGTCGAGTATCATGTCGTCCCTGTCCACTGTGGCTTGCAGCGTTGTTAGTTCTTCAGCCGCGAGGGCTTCTGATAATGCCTCCAGGGCTAGTGCGGCAGTTTTATTTTCGGCGCGGAGTGCGACGTCTGGATCACTAGCCAGAGTGATTATTCCATTGGGCCCGGGCATTTTGAGCTTCATGTACCCGTAATGGGGTATAGCTTGGAAGCTCGTGAATGCATCCCGCCTGAGGGAGTCCTGGATTAGGGGGTGTCCGGATGGACGGACTATGACCTTTGGCCGGACTCCCGGACTATGAAGATACAAGATTGAAGACTCCGTCCCGTGTCCGGATGGGACTTTCCTTGGCGTGGAAGGAAAGCTTGGCGATACGATATGAAGATCTCCTCCCATTGTAACCGACTCTGTGTAACCCTAGCCCTCTCCGGTGTCTATATAAATCAGAGAGTTTTTAGTCCGTAGGACGAACAACAATCATACCATAGGCTAGCTTCTAGGGTTTAGCCTCTCTGATATCGTGGTAGATCCACTCTTGTACTACCCATATCATCAATATTAATCAAGCAGGAGTAGGGTTTTACCTCCATCGAGAGGGCCCGAACCTGGGTAAAAACATCGTGTCCCTTGTCTCCTGTTACCATCTGCCTAGACGCACAGTGCGGGACCCCTACCCGAGATCCGCTGGTTTTGACACCGACATTGGTGCTTTCATTGAGAGCTCCTCTATGTCGTCGCCCTTAGGCCCGATGGATTCTTCAATCATCAACCACGACGCGGTCCAGGGTGAGACCTTTCTCCCCGGACAGATCTTCGTATTCGGCGGCTTCGCACTGCGGGCCAACTCGCTTGGCCATCTGGAGCAGATCGAAAGCTATGCCCCTGGCCATCAGGTCAGGTTTGGATGCTTAAACTACAAGACCGACATCCGCGGGGACTTGATCTTCGACGGATTCGAGCCGCGACCGAGCGTGCCACACTGTCTCGATGGGCATGACCTAGCTCTGCCGCCGGACAGCACCCAGAGCGCCGCTCAAGTGTCTGCTCTGACCATTAGCCTGGAGCCGACCGCGCTAACCAGGGACGGACGGTTTGACACCGCCCCAGGAGCCGCAATCTCTACGGCGATAGAGCCGAATACCAGCCTAGTCCTTTGCAAGGCCCGTGACTCCAAGGTGCCGGACTCTGTTCCGGACTCCGAATCTTCCGCACCCCTTCCTATCGAACCCGATTGGGCTCCGATCATGGAGTTCACCGCCACGGACGTCTTTCAGCACTCGCCCTTTGGCGATATCCTGAATTCACTAAAGTCTCTCTCTTTGTCAGGAGAGCCCCGAACGGATTACGGTCGGCATGGTTGGGATGCGGACGACAAAGAAATTCGAGGCCCACCCACCACCCACCTCGTAGCCACTGTCGACGATTTAACCGACATGCTCGACTTTGACTCCGAAGATATCGACGGTATGGACGCCGATGAAGGAGACGACCAAGAACCAGCACCTATAGGGAAGTGGAAAGCCACCTCATCATATGACATATACATGGTGGACACCCCCAAAGCAGGGGATGGCGAGGAAAAAATGGAGGATGACCCCTCCAAGAAGCAACCCAAGCGCCGACGTCAGCGGCGCCGCTCTAAGTCCCGCCAAAGCAAAAATGGCGATTTCGGCACAGGAGATAACAACACGCCGGACAGTGCCGAAGATAACCCCCTCCAGCAGGATTCAGTGCAGGAGGACGAAGGAGCCATCCCTCATGAGAGAGCGGCCGACAGAGAGGTTGAGGACGACAACTATATGCCTCCCTCCGAACACGAGGCAAGCCTCGACGACGACGAATTCGTCGTGCCAGAGGATCCCGTCGAACAAGAGCGTTTCAAATGCAGGCTTATGGCCACGGCAAACAGCCTCAAGAAAAAACAGCAGCAGCTTAGAGCTGACCAAGATTTGCTAGCCGACAGATGGACCGAAGTCCTGGCGGCCGAAGAGTATAAACTCGAGCGCCCCTCCAAGAGCTACCCAAAGCGCAGGCTGCTACCCCAACTTGAGGAGGAAGCAACTAAACCTACATCACCAGCGTATGATGCGCCCGATCGGCCACCCCGTGGCCGCGACAGAGAGGCCTTCAGGCCCTCGACCCAAGCCGCACCCCGGCACCCCTCAAAACATACCAGAGTATGGGGAGACGCAACAGACCTGCGAGACATATTGGAGAATAAGGCAAGGCAAACAAGATCGATCTACGAATCGCATGGGCGCTCTGCTTCATGTGACGCTAGACGTCACGCCGGACATGATAAGTATGGCCAGGCCGAATACAACAGACCAAGCTCATCTGAGCTGCGTCGTGATATAGCCCAATACAGGGGCGCCGCAAACCCACTATGCTTCATAGACGAAGTAATGGATCATCAAATCCTCGAGGGCTTTAAACCCGTGAACATCGAATCATACGATGGCACAACAGATCCCGCGTTATGGATCGAGGATTATCTCCTTCATATCCACATGGCCCGCGGTGATGATCTACATGCCATCAAATACCTCCCGCTCAAGCTTAAAGGACCAGCTCGACATTGGCTTAACAGCCTGCCAGCAGAGTCAATTAGTTGCTGGGAGGACCTGGAATCCGCATTCCTTGACAACTTCCAGGGCACTTATGTGCGAGCACCAGACGCCGATGACCTAAGCCACATAATCCAGCAGCCAGAGGAATTGGCCAGGCAATTCTGTACACGGTTCCTAACTAAGAAAAATCAAACAGTCGACTGTCCGGACGGCGAGGTCCTTGCTGCCTTCAGGCACAACATCCGAGACGAATGGCTTGCCCGGCACCTAGGACAGGAAAAGCCGAAATCTATGGCAGCCCTCACGACACTCATGACCCGCTTTTGTGTGGGAGAAGACAGGTGGCTATCTCACAGCAATAACATAACCAAGAGCCCTGGCAATTCGGATACCAAGGACAACAATGGCAGGTCACGTCGCAACAAGCACAGGCGCCGCATTAATGGCGACAATACTGAGGATACGGCAGTGAACGCCGGATTCAAGGCTCCAAACCCGGCCAGCGGAAGAAGCCATTCAAAAGAAACCCTCCGGGCCCATCCAACTTAGATCGGATACTCGACCGCTCGTGCCAGATACACGGCACCCCCGAACAACCAGCCAACCACACCAACAGGGATTGTTGGGTGTTCAAGCAGGCAGGCAAGTTAAGTGCCGAAACCAGAGACAAGGGGCTGCATAGCTATGACGAGGAGGAGCCCCGGCCGCCGAACAATAAAGGACAGAAGGGATTCCCCCCGCAAGTACGGACGGTAAACAAGATATACGCAACCCACATCCCCAAAAGGGAGCGGAAGCGTGCTCTCAAGGACGTCTATGCGTTGGAGCCAGTCGCCCCAAAGTTCAACCCATGGTCCTCCTGCCCGATCACCTTTGATCGAAGGGACCACCCCACTAGCATTCGTCACGGCGGATTCGCCACATTGGTCCTAGACCCAATCATTGACGGATTTCACCTCACCAGAGTCCTGATGGACGGCGGCAGCAGCCTGAACCTGCTTTATCAGGATACAGTGCGAAAAATGGGCATAAATCCCTCAAGGATTAAACCCACAAAGACAACCTTTAAAGGCGTCATACCAGGCGTAGAAGCCAGCTGTACAGGCTTGGTTACACTCGAAGTGGTCTTCGGATCCCCGGATAATTTCTGAAGCGAAGAGCTAATCTTCGACATAGTCTCATTCCGCAGTGGCTATCACGCCCTGCTCGGACGAACCGCATTTGCAAAATTCAATGCGGTGCCGCACTACGCATATCTCAAGCTCAAGATGCCAGGACCTTGCGGAGTCATCACAGTAAATGGAAACACCGAACGCTCTCTCCGAACAGAGGAGCACATGGCAGCCCTGGCGGCGGAAGTACAGAGTAGCCTCTCAAGGCAATCCTCCAACCCAGGTGTCAAACATCCGGACAACGTCAAGTGAGCCTGAAGTAACCTACAACAAATCCGGCTGGCACGTTCCGAGCAAGCATAGCAGTGCGGCCCCAACCCCAGCCCTCACCAGATGGTGATATCAGTACCACACGTACATAATTACGCCTTAGAGACACCATGGGCATAAGGGGAGGGGCACAACTACGGCATGCCCAGAATGCGGCTCAACCGCACCAAGGGGCTCCCTATTCCGCCGTTTCCTTTTTATACACTTTCAGGACCCAACTGTTCGGAAGGCCTGTCCGGGAACACACTCGCCGAACATACGATGCAACAGCCAGGGAGAAAACAAGCCGCGTCAAATGTCCAGGTGGTCTCTATAACGTGCTTAATACCTGTTTTACTTAAAATCCCGCAGCTTGCCCCTAGAGGGGGACATGTCAAATAATCCCATCTCTTGCTTATCGCAGTACTTGTATCATTCTGCTTTCGCAGTAGCCATTTTTAAATAAACGATACATAGCTCTTATCTATTATTGTACTCATCTATTTTTTATATATACAAATATGTTCAGTCATGACATTCTGCAACCGTACACTTTGGTACGGCCAATACACCAGGGGCTTAAGCACCCCATAACATGGTGTGAGAAGACCGAACACTCTCATGAGTGCGGCACCCCGAACTTATAGCACTATATGCATCGGCTCCGAATCATGTCTTTGGTCAATAGTTGGGTTTGCCCGTCTCCCATGTTTTGGTACCTTACGTTCCGTAATGTTTGCTAAGGTAGCGCTGGGAGAACTACTGCGATTGTGCCCCAGTTGAGCTGGGTTAACACCTCAGTAGAGAAAGCTAAAACTAACCGTCATGATAGTGCGAGAGACCGGTCGCTGTTCACGAGGTTTTTCGAGTCCCTAAAGACTTATGCCGCTTAGAGCGAGGAACCGGACTTATCCGGCCCAGGCGTGGATAGCGCCCCGAACTCGGTGTTCCGGATACTAGGGGCTTCGCCGAAATTTAAAATTATAGAATTCTATGGCTAAGTGAGAGTGATAAAGCATTATAAGTCCGACGGCCTGGTTCGTTGTGCTGAGCGCCTCCCTAGATGGACCCAAGAATGGGAACAAGAGCGCTTAGGTTTATCCCGAACACCCCAGCACTCGTGGCATGGGGGTCAAAGCCGACGACTTGCATCTCTCAGATTTGATAAACGGCTGCACAGAAGGTAATATTTTAAATTAACAAGCGTTGCTTAACGCACATGAACAAAGTTTTCAGCGCACAGGATAACACATGCGAGTCTACTAAAAAATTGCATCTTTGGAGCATTCGTTCGTTATACGGCGAGCACCCTTCAGGACGCCCTTATAATACATCTCGGGCATGCGATACTCCTTGCCCAGCGGTGGCGCGTCCGTCAAAAGCTTTTCAGTATCCAGCTTGCCCCAGTGCACCTTAGCACGGGCAAGGGCCCGACGGGCACCTTCGATACAGACAGAGCACTTGACGACCTCAATCCACGGACACGCATCCACCAGCCGCCGCACCAGACCAAAGTAGCTCCCATGCATGGCTTCTCCAGGCCACAGCTGAGCTATGAGGCCCTTCATGGCCTGTTCGGCCACCTTGTGGAGCTCGACCAGCTGCTTCAGCTGGTCGCACAGGGGCACTGGATGTTCGGCCTCAGCATACTGAGACCAGAACACTTATTCCGTCGAGATCCCCTCTTCAGCTCGGTAGTATGCTGCGGCATCAGACACACTACAGGGCAGATCGGCGAATGCTCCTGGAGAGCTCCGGATTCGGGTAAGTAGCAGATAATTAACTTTTATATTCTTGCTTTGCATAAAGAATGCCTTACCCGCCGCTATCTTCTTCATCGCCTCGATCTCCTGGAGGGCCTTCTGGGCTTCGGCCTTAGCGTTTTTGGCACTCTCAAGAGCCAAGGCGAGCTCGGACTCTCGAGTCTTCGAGTCACGCTCCAAAGTCTCATGTTTTTCCACGAGAGCCTGGAGCTCTTGCCGCACCTCCGCCACCCGTGCCTCCTGCTTCTCTCACTCATGCGCTCCAGGGCCGCACTGTTTTCGGCCTTGGAGACCGCCTCCTTCAGGGTCGCCACCTCAGCTGTGGCCCCTGCAACATTTACGTTGGTCCTGTCATTATTTGCAACCAAGTATTTCTATATACATTTCATTGCAGTATTACATACCCTCCTTGTCCTCGAGCTGCTTCTTGGCACGGCCGAGCTCGTTCTCGGACCGCTCGAAGTTCACCTTCAAGGCATTGACCTCAGCAGTCAGTGCGGCAGAGGTCAGCAGTGCAGCCTGCATTCCCATATTGACACATTTTTATTAGAGTCCTGCGTATATCTTTTTAGATCCTCAGCTCGGCTTTTCTTTCCGAACGCTGAACTATGCATCAGGGGCTACTGTCTATGCGGTAACATTTTTTATGTGTCTTGAACACATACCTCAAAGTATGTTAACAGACTTGTACAGGCTTATGTTAGCCCGCTCTTGGCGGACTGAACCTTTTGAGTCACCGCACTCATAACAGTGCGGTGTTCCTCGTCGATGGAGGCGCCGTTAAGCACCTCCAGCAAATTGTCCGGCGCCTCCGGATGGATGGGGGTCGCCGGCGTCGTAGGCTTGCCCTTCTTATGAAGGCGCCGCTTGTCGGACACTGGAACCGTTGATGGTTCCGGAGCAGTGTATGACCCGGGGCCGGACTTAGATCCCTCCGGGGCTTTACCCCCTTCGGACCTGGAGTCTGCGAGATCGCGTTCCGGCGCCTCCAGGACCACCTCCTCCTGGTTTGGTCCCTTTCCGGACTCCACCTCGGCATCATCCGCAGGGAGCGGGGAGGAGGCCGTCGGAAGTGAAGCGCTATTCACATCCGACGAATTCAGGGAGCCGCTCGACGAATCGCCGAGCTGAGCTCTGGGCGGACTGCATAATTAAATTAGGCGTCAGAAAATGCCAAATAACGGAGAAGCGCCATGAGTTATTCGAATATCCGGATGCTTACGATTTTGCCAGGGGCTTGACCCTGGATGGCCATTCCTCCCCGCCGTCTTCGGCATCGGAGGCGTAGTCCGGCAGATGGGTTTTCCCCTTCTTGGACCCTCCGGCATCCCCAGTTGGGCCGGCCTTTCTTTTCTTTCCACCCCCCGTTGGAGGGGGAGAGGCTTCTTCTTCTTCTTCCTCCTCCTCGTCTTCGGAGGTGGAGGGTGCGCCGGGGCTGTCACACGAATCTGACACCGCCAAGCACCGGTAACTCTTTCGGGTCCCCGTGGCCTTCTTCTTGGCCTTCTTCTCCGGCACCACATGGGGTGCCGGAACTAGCAGCCCTGTCAATTGGGCGTCCGCTGGGTCTTCTGGTAAGGGAGCCGGACCGTTCATCTGCCCGGATGTCTCCAACCAGTTCTATCACAAGAGAGGGAGTTTAGATCCCACATGGAGTCAGACTATAAAAGACGAGAATCCCATAAAGGGTAGAGTAGCTTACCTCGCTGGCCTGGCACCGCGAGCTGAATCCGCTATCTTCGGTAGCGGATGCGGGTGCCTCAGCACCCTTAAACAGCACATTCCAGGCATCTTCATACGAAGTATCGAAAAGCCCGCTCAAGGTTTGGTGCCGTGCCGGATTGAACTCCCACAATTTGAAGGCCTGTTGTTGGCATGGGAGGATACGGCGGATAAGCATGACCTAGACTACGTTGACAAGCTTGAGCTTCTTCTTCATCAGCTTTTGGACGCAGGTTTGAAGTCAGGTCAGCTCTTCCGAATCCCCCCATGTTAGGCCTGTCTCTTTCCAGGAGGTGAGCCGTGTGGGGATGCCAGATCGGAATTCGGGGGTCGCCGCCCATTTGGGGTCGTGCGGGTCGGTGATGTAGAACCACCCCGACTGCCATCCCTTTATTGTTTCCATGAAGGAGCCTTCGAGCCATAGGACGTTGGCCATCCGTCCCACCATGGCGCCTCCGAACTCCGCTTGGTGGCCGCCCACTACCTTTGGCTTGACATTGAAGGTCTTTAGCCATAAGCCGAAGTGGGGCTGGATGTAGAGGGAGGCCTCGCACACGACGATGAACACCGAGATGTTGAGGATGAAGTTCGGGGCTAGATCGTGGAAGTACAGGCCATAGTAGAACATGATCCCCCGGACGAACGGGTGAAGAGGGAAACCCAGTCTGCGGAGGAAATGGGGAAGGAAAACAACCCTCTCATGGGCCTTGGGGGTAGGGATGA
This sequence comes from Triticum aestivum, assembly GCF_018294505.1. Classification (NCBI taxonomy): domain Eukaryota; kingdom Viridiplantae; phylum Streptophyta; class Magnoliopsida; order Poales; family Poaceae; genus Triticum; species Triticum aestivum. The sequence goes on along the minus strand of NC_057807.1, from coordinate 687,204,144 downwards.
GTTGCCCCTCATCTGGAAGCCAGTGCGCGATGTCGTCAGACAAGTATCCGGCCTTCCTCTACTTTTCGATGTGCCTCTCCATGATGGAGGAGGCCATCCATCTACCTCCCGCTCCGGACATGATTGGAGAAGGTTGAGGTAGGAAGTGCGGGCTTGGGCGTTGGAGCTCGAGCGCGCAGGGACGAATAAGCAAAGGAGGAAGAAGGCGTGAATGGAAAGGGCAGATTCTTATCCCCTTATATGGGCGGCCGAAACTACGAGCCCCCACCAGCCTGATAAAACTCGCTTATCTCCCAAGCGCCGCGGTTAATGGCGCGGTTGGGTTACCCACGCCCGTATTGATGAGAATCCCGGAATAAGGGGGGCACGATCTCTGCTTTGACAAGACGTGCCAAGGAAACCACCTCGCTAAACGCGCTAAGGTGGAACAGTAAAATGAATAAAAGCCTAGCCATGGCGTGATGTCACGCTACGGAATACGTCAGCAGATTGGATTGGTGCAAATATTATTCTCTCTACGGTGGCATGTGGAACTTATTTTGCAGAGTCGGACACTATCCTGGTGTTCAACATCTTCTATGAAGTATTCGGAGGAGGTACCCGCCTTGCAATGCCGAAGACAACTTGCGCGCCAGACTCGTCGTCATTGAAGCCTGGTTCAGGGGCTACTGAGGGAGTCCTGGATTAGGAAGTGTCCGGATGGCCAGACTATGACCTTTGGCCGGACTCCCGGACTATGAAGATACAATATTGAAGACTCCGTCCCATGTCCGGATGGGACTTTCCTTGGCGTGGAAGGCAAGCTTGGCGATACGATATGAAGATCTCCTCCCATTGTAACCGACTCTGTGTAACCCTAGCCCTCTCCGGTGTCTATATAAACCGGAGAGTTTTTAGTCCATAGGACGAACAACAATCATACCGTAGGCTAGCTTCTAGGGTTTAGCCTCTCTTATCTCGTCGTAGATCCACTCTTGTACTACCCATATCATCAATATTAATCAAGCAGGAGTAGGGTTTTATCTCCATCGAGAGGGCCCAAACCTGGGTAAAAACATCGTGTCCCTTGTCTCCTGTTACCATCCGCCTAGACGCACAGTTCGGGACCCCCTACCCGAGATCCGCCGGTTTTGACATCGACACCGCACTAAAAGGGCGTGGTATCCGCTGCTGAACGGGGCCACTTGGAATGTCATTTCTTCAGACCTGTAATTTTCCGGCGTGCCGAATAGAACATCCAGTGTGATTTTTCCCGCACATCGTGCCTCCCGACTAGGGATGATTCCCCTGAAGGTCGTGCTGCTTCGCTCAATGCGTCTCTTGTCAATTTCCATCTTGTTGAGGGTTTCCTCGTAGATGAGGTTTAGTACGCTTCCGCCGTGCATGAGCACTTTAGTGAGCCGGAAGCCGTCCATGATTGGACTAAGGACCAAAGCGGCCGGTGCCCGGACTGTTCGGAATTGAGGTTCGTCACTGGCATTGTAAGTTATAGCCGTGTCATTCCACGGATTTAATGTTGCCATGTCGCAAACTTCGGCGAGACTGTGTTGAGCTCGCTTGCGCCTATTATTTGAGGTGAATGTCTCGAAGACTGTCAATACCATATTGTTATTTCCGGCGGGATGTTGCTCTGCAGTGTGGTTTATGAGGAGATCCTCGCTGCTCTTTTCTCCCTGCCGGAGTATCCAACATGCTCTAAGGCTATGTGTTGGTGTGGTATCCGGTGTGCTGTGAATTTTGCATGGCCCATTGAGCCATTCCTCCAATACGGTTCCACGCCTTGCATCCGGCTTTGATTTTTTGGTAATTGAATCGGGTAACTTATGAGAGTTTGCCCTTTTAGTTCGGACGAAGGGTTTAGTGAGAGCCAGATTATCCCAGAAGTTTGTTTGGGTTTTCCAAGCGCTTTCCATTGCGTAGTATTTATGCACTATGGCCGCTAAGTCAGCAAACTGTACCATGTCACGGCGACCTAGAGCATTGAGGATCCCTTTGTCCGTGCAATTTTTGCAAAAGAGGGAGATTGCGTCTTCCTCGCGATAGTCCTTGACCTTGTTTACCACAAGGAGGAATCTGGCCCAGTAATGGTGTACTGTATCTTGGGGCTCTTGTCTGATATGAGAAAGATTGAATAAATCTGGGTGGGTGGGTGGATTTGAATTCGAATCCTGGCCCAATCTAAGACCCAGGGGCCAAGAAGGTTCCGAGTTTAACAGCTCGGTCTCCGGGATGTGGCCCAATTTCTTCGGCCCGCCGCCCGATTCTGAATTCGGGGTTTGGGCCATGTCCTCCCACGAGCGTGTGTCTGGCTCAGAGAGCTCGAAAGTCCGGACATAGTTCGTCCTCAAAATAGAGGGAGAATTCGCATGATGCTCTTCCACTACCGCTATCTCATGGTTGACCGACGGAGAGTAAATCTCCCTTTGGTCGGGTCTAGGCCCAATACGATCATAGTCCGTAGCGACGCCCAGGGTGGCGATGCGATCCAAGAGCTCATTAAGGGAGGAGAGCTCCATCGGGTCCATCTATTCGGCGAGTTCCGAATCAACATGGAGGCTGTTTTCGATGACCTGAGAAGTCATCGTCGGCGCAACAGCTGATCGGGCGGTCATGACGAAGCCGCCCAGCCGGAGAGTTTGGCCTAGGGCCAGGGCTCCCCCAGAGGTGATGTGGTCCTTGACAATGAGACGAGCCATCAAGCCTTATGGAGACGACACATAGGAACTCTCAATGAAAGCACCAATGTCGGTGTCAAAACCGGCGGATCTCGGGTAGGGGGTCCCGAACTGTGCGTCTAAGGCTAATGGTAATAGGAGACTGGGGACAAGATGTTTACCTAGGTTCGGGCCCTCTTGATGGAGGTAATACCCTACTTCCTGCTTGATTGATCTTGATGATATGAGTATTACAAGAGTTGATCTACCACGAGATCGTAGAGGCTAAACCCTAGAAGCTAGCCTATGATTCTGATTGTTGTTCTAAGGACTAAACCCTCCGGTTTACATAGACACCAGAGGGGGCTAGGGTTACACAGAGTCGGTTACAGAGAAGGAGATCTATCATCTAAATCGCCAAGCTTGCCTTCCACGCAAAGGAGAGTCCCATCCGGACACGGGACGAAGTCTTCAATCTTGTATCTTCATATTTCAACAGTCCGGCCAAAGCATATAGTCCGGCTGTCCGGATACCCCCTTATCCAGGACTCCCTCAACCACCGATACAACTCTATGCACGCTTAACGTTCGCTTTACCTAAAACAAGTATGAAAATAGAAGGACTTTGTAGGTGTGATAGGATAGGTTTGCAAGATAATAAAGAGCATGTAAACATAAACTAGGGGCTGTTAAGGAAGCAATAAAGTAAATATAGCGATTGTGGAAAAGTGATGGTAGGAGTTGTGAAATTGTCCCTAAGCAATTGACTACTTTACTAGACCGATAACAAGTTTTATGTGGGAGAGGCATAAGCTAACATACTTACTCTTGTTGGATCATATGCACTTATGATTGGAACTCTAGCAAGCATCCGCAACTACTAAAGATCATTAAGGTAAAACCCAACCATAGCATTAAAGCATCAAGTCACCTTTATCCCATACGCCACAACCCCCTTACTCGGGTTTATGCTTCTGTCACTCAAGCAACCCACTATAAGAGAATCATGAACGTATTGCAACACCCTAAAGTGGGAATCCCTCACGCTTGCACGACACGGAGGGCATAATAGGACAGCAACATAATCACAAGCAAATTAAACCAATCATAGCAATTCATCAATCACCGATAGGACAACGAAAATCTACTCAGACATCATCGGATGGCAACACATCATTGTATAACAATATGAAGCATAAAGCACCATGTTCAAGTAGAGGGTATAGTGGGTTGCGGGAGAGTGGACCGCTGAGTATAGATGGGGGAAGGTGATGGAGATATTGGTGAAGATGGCGGAGGTGTTGGTGTAGTTCGCGGTGATGATGATGGCCACCGGCGGCATTCCGGCGCCACCAGAAGCAAGGGGGAGAGAGCCCCCATTCTTCTTCTTCTTCCTTGACCTTCTACCTAGATGGGAGAAGGGTTTCCCCTCTGGTCCTTGGCTCCCATGGCGTGGGAGGGGCGAGAGCCCCTCCGAGATTGGATTTGTCTCTCTGACTCTCTCTGTTTCTGCGTTCCCGGATTCTGCCCTGGCACCATTTCTTTTATATACGGAGATCCGTAACTCCGATTGGATTGAAACCTTCGCCCAGATTTTTCCCTGAAAGTTAGCTTTCTTGTGGCAAAAGAAGAGCGTCAACCGCCTTATGGGGTGCCCACGAGGGTCAGGGGCGCGCCTGCCCCCCTGCCTCGTGGCCCCCTCGGGTACCGTCTCGCGTTGATTTTTCTTCCCAAAAGTCATAAATATTCTAAAAATAATCTCCGTCCATTTTTATCCCATTTGGACTCCGTTTGATATTGGGTTTCTGCGAAACATAAAACATGCAACAAACAGGAACTGGCACTGGGCACTGGATCAATATGTTAGTCCAAAAAATATTATAAAAAGTTGGCAAAACTATATGAAAGTTGTATAATATTAGCATGCAACAATAAAAAATTATAGATACGACAGAGACGTATCACCCAGCTCAACTGCTCCGACGACGGAAGGGTTCACCACAACAGGGATCCGCTGTCCAGACTGCCTTTTGCCGCCTCAGATCTTCTTCCCCGCCGCCGGCAGCCACGACAACTGCATTACCATCATCAACTGAGCAGATGACCTTGAGGACTACACGGGTCCGCAAGAGAGGTCGCACTCTTTCGTGTCTGCTTATGTTATGCATCCCTTAATATGATGACATGCTAGTTTATCGTCGTGTTCACCTATTAGACTCTCAGTTAGGTCCAAACTAATGCTGAAACTTGAGTTTTTAAATGGTTGTGGGGTACATATCGGGGCCACAATCAATAGTATCTATCTACTATTTGGTTAATCTATGGTGTCTACTATGAGTTTCATGTTGGGTGGGAAACAAACAGTAAAGCCATTATCTGTATTTCTTAACTGAAGCCATTATGTGCCTACTATTATTGGTTTTGGGTCTATCCACAGGTTGCTACCATCACTTTGGATTTCTGCATGCACTCCTTATATAATCTCACTATGTTTTATTCCTATACATGATAGTTATTGTAAACAATGGAACTGAACATGTAGAGCAAAAGAGATGAGCCTTGTGTGGCAATAAAATTTCATGCAGACGTCGCTCCATGGTAGGCGCAAAGGCAGCCCCCCCCCCTCCACCCATTTCAGATTGTAATCGAGAGGAAGATATCTGTCCTGAGGGGGATTCAGAAGGATAAGAACATTCCTATTCACCCCCTGAGGTCTTCGCTCTAACTTGGCATGCTGATGTTGGTTATATCATGCATATGGTGCCTTCAATTGCTTACTTTATACATCAAATATGTCATCTGCTTAGTTTAGACATCCTTTGTGTGAATGCCACCTGTTTAGTTTATTCATCGTTTATGTGAATTATGCAACACCATCTTGTTTAGCCAGGCATCATATATGTGAATTTTGCAATGCCATCCTGCTTAGCTAGTCATCTTATATGTGAATTATATCAGGTCATCCTTTTTTGTTACGTATTACATTTGTCAACAATGTTAGTACATTCAACTACTCTTCGTGTGCATCAGCCATTTGACACGGTGATGGAAAATTCTGGAGTGAAAACAAGGTCTTCAGAGCAACTATGCTATCTGACAATTCCTCACAGGAGGATTCAGAGACAGATGACCAGTCCTATCCCCCCCCCCCCGAGGTGTATGCTCTAACTTGGCAGGGTTATGTTGATCCTATCGTGTGTATGATGTCTTGCATTGCTATGTCATTTGATTAGTTTAGAAATGCTTTGTGTGAATGTCGCATGTTTAGTGTCTAATTACCATATATGTGAATTATGCATTGCCATCTTGTTGCAAGACATTATATATGTGAATTATGCAATGTTATCTTGTTGCAAATGCATTATATATGTGAATTATGCAATGCCATGTTGTTTAGCCAATCACCATGTATGTGAATTATATCATGCTATCATTTTTTTGTATTACATGTTCCATTTGCCGACAACGTTTGTATATTAAACTACTCTTCCTGTGCATCAGCCATTTGAAGCGGTGCTGGATGTATTTGGAGTGAAAACAAGGTATTCAGAGCAGACGATGCTACCTGCTGAAGCAAACATCTTGCTGGTTACAGAGAGCTCCTCGGAGGAAGATTCAGAGACTGATGACCAGTCCTATTTCCCCCTGAGGCTATGCTCAAACTTGGCAGGATTATATTACCCATGTCATGCATGTTGTCTTGCATTGCTTAGTTTTTACATCATATATGGATTGCCATCTGCATACTTTCTTACTATATAAATCATATATTTGAATTATATCATGCCATCATGTTTACATACACAACATCTATCTGAATTATGGCATGGCAACCCATTTAATAAAGACATCATATAGTTATATCATCTCATCCTGTTTAGTGTTTATAGTCATCATATTTTGAATTATGTCATTCTATCCATGAATGTATGTGAATTATGGCATGCCAACCTTTTTAATAAACACATTATACAGCTATATCATGTCATTCTGTTTACATAGTCATCATATTTTGAACTATGTCTTTCCATCTTTTTTAGTTAGCCATCATATAATGTGAAATTGTGTCATGATATACTGTTTAGTTAGCCATCATATATGTGAAATTGTGGCATGCTATCCTGTTTGGTTAGACAACATAAATGTGAATTATTTCATGCCCTTTTTTATTCCCCACTATCCATTGCACTTGTCTATCATACAATGTCTGTACTTTCAATTAATTTTCTTGTATCGGCCATTTGAATTGGAGAGGGTGATGGCAGTATCCAAGGGAGTAACAACACGGTCTTTAGAAAAGATAGTGCTACCAGTTGATGCAGATAGAACCACGGTTGTACTTGCCCAAGAACCAGCCCCACCACATGTTGGGGAACGTAGCAGAAATTCAAAATTTTCCTACGTGTCACCAAGATCTATCTATGGAGAAACCAGCAACGAGGGGAAGGAGAGTGCATCTACATACCCTTGTAGATCGCTAAGCAGAAGCGTTCAAGAGAACGGGGTTGAAGGAGTCGTACTCGTCGTGATCCAAATCACCGGAGATCCTAGTGCCGAACGGACGGCACCTCCGCGTTCAACACACATACAGCCCGGTGACGTTTCCCATGCCTTGATCCAACAAGGAGAGAGGGAGAGGTTGAGGAAGACTCCGTCCAGCAGCAGCACAACGGTGTGGTGGTGATGGAGGAGCGTGGCAATCCTGCAGGGCTTCGCCAAGCATCGCGGGAGAGGAGGAGGACTTGAGAGAGGGGGAGGGCTGCGCCAGAACTTGTGGTGCGGCTGCCCTCCCACCCCCCACATATATATAGGGGCAAGGGAGAGGGCGGCCGGCCCCCTCAGATCCAATCTGAGGAGGGGGCGGCGGCCAACGGGGGAGGAGTGCCTCCCAAGTCAAGTGGAGGCCCTCCCCCTTAGGGTTTTCCCCTTCCCATGCGCATGGGCCTTGGGGGGGCTGGTGCCCCTGGCCCATTAAGGCTAGGGCGCCCCCCTACAGCCCATGCTACTGTATTGGACGTGTTGGAAGAATTTCCGGACCTCCGGACCCCTCCGGAATCCTCCGGAACCTTCTGGAAGCTTCCCGGTACAATACCGAAAAAAAACCCGAACTTTTTTCCGGAACCCGAACAACAACTTTCCATATATAAATATTTACCTCCGAACCATTCCGGAACTCCTCGTGACGTCCGGGATCTCATCCGGGACTCCGAATAACATTCGGTAACCACATACAAACTTCCTTTATAACCCTAGCATCATCGAACCTTAAGTGTGTAGACCCTACGGGATCGGGAGACATGTAGACATGACCGAGACGTTCTCCGGTCAATAACCAACAGCGGGATCTAGATACCCATGTTGGCTCCCACATGTTCCACGATGATCTCATCGGATGAACCACGTTGTCAAGGACTCAATCAATCCCGTATACAATTCCCTTTGTCTAGCGGTATATGTCACACCCTAGCTAGTTATGCATTAGAGTGTTGCATCATGTTTACTCATTCATCAGAAACTTGAAATGGGGATGACAGAACCCCCAGTCCCCTCTGAAACCAACTAGGGTTTACTAAAATAATTTTTCAATGAACCTGAAATGCCCTTCTAAAATGCCCATCATTTTTGCCTTGGTTCAGAACCTCTGCCAAAAGTGGTGCACATTTTCCTAGGCCATCCTAGGGTTTTGAATTAAATCATAACTATTTGAATTTGGGCATTTAAAATTATATAAAATATTTAAATGCTCAAATATCTCCAAACTAAAATGTTTCATGTTGGAAATAATCCAACTATGGACCAGGAGTAGTTTGGTGATTTTTGGAGTTGCCTAGGTATTTTATTTAATTCAACAAAGTCGCAGTTATATTAAATAAAAACAGAAAATAAAGAAAGGGGAAGACTTACCTGTGCGGCCCAGCCCAGCCGGCCCAGCACTGTGCTGGCCCGTGCCAGCCAGCTGCTTCCCCTCGCCAGAGCAGGCAGGGAGGTGAGCATGGCGCGCCCGAGCTCGCCACGCACCACCCAGCCTCTCTGCATCGCCCTGGTCGCCGTTGCGCCGCGTGGATCGTCTTCTGGTCGTCGCCCCGACCTCGCCGACACCCCATTCACTCTCCCCCGGCTCTCCCTCACTCTCTCTCTCTCACGGCCGAAGCTCACCGTCGCCGCCGTTCGCCTTAGCCACCGTCTCCGACCACCCCTCGCTTCCCCGACCAGCTCAGAAGCTCCGCCTCGACTCCTTCTTCCTCCCCACCGCTCCACGGGTCCCCGGAAGCCCTGGATCGCCGCCACGTCGCCGTTCCCCTCTTCGGACTCCGACCACCGTCGCCGTCAAATTCGTCGTCTCCGACGCGTCCCCGAGCCCGCTTCGACGCCCACTGCAACCGCGGTGAGCTACGCCACCGTTTCCCCCTTCTCCCCTGCTCTCTCCCGACCCCTAGGCCCTAGCCCCACCGTGGCCGAAAGCTTCACGCCGCCGGCGATGTCGCTGTCGTGGCCACGATCGCCGTAGCGCCCAACCGAGCACGCCATCGTGCTCCACATCTCACTAGGAGCACGTAGCACGCTCCAACACCCCCCCTAACACCCTGCAACACCGTTCCCGTGCACGACCGAACCCCGGCCGCCGCAGCCGAGCTCGCCGCCGTCGACTCCGGCCACCCCGACCCCAACGGACTCCGCCAAGAGCCGCGGGTCGTCCTCAGCTTCACTCCGGTGGCCTCCGCGGTTCATTTGGTGGCCGAAACGACCAAAACCACTATCGCCGCCGCACTGATGGTCGCCGCCGGCCAGAACTACGGTGAGCTGACATGGCCTAGTTAATTAGCCACTAAACCACCACCTACTGACGCTGACAAGTGGGCCCCAGGGCTTAGTCAAAGCTAACCAGCCCGGGTCAACACGGGATTAGCCCCTGTGTCACTGACGTGTGGACCCCACACGTCAGGTTTGACCCGAGCCAGCCCTGTTGACCTGCTGATGTCACTGTGACGTCAGGCTGACGCAGTAAATGATATTTCTGGATTTAAATTAAATCAGGAAATTCCAGAATATTAATTAAACTTCAAAAATTCATAACTTTTATTCTGTAACTCCAAATTGGACAAATTATATATGAAAAATGATCAGAAAAATTCAATCTATCCATCTGTACTATTTTCATGCATGATCCAACAAGTTAAATGGATGTTTTAATCAGAACAAGGAAAAGCACTTTAAAAGGCCATATTTGAAATTGAAATTTGAATCTTTGATTCAAATTTGTTCAAACCCTTCTGGCTTTAGTTGCATTAGCCCAACACACTCATATTGCCATGTTTCATGCATGCATCATATTGTTGCACATTGTTTGGTGATGCCTGTGTATCGTTATCCTTTACGACAGGATCTGTCCCCGAGGAGTACCGTGACTACCCAAACGAAGAACCGTATCCGTGCATCGAACCATCAGGCAAGCAACCAACCATTTGATCATATCGATACAATCCCATGTTCTCGCTCCTGCTCTCTTTTACTGCATTAAGACAACGCGATTCAAACTGCTGTGTGCTACGGTAGTTGAACCCATTTCCTCTGCATGACCTGTCATTGCCACAGTAACTAGATGAAACCCACTAGCATGTGTAGGAGTTGATTGAGCCATATGTATGTGTTGTTCCTACCTTGCTATGCCTGCTATGCTTAGAGTTGTGTCAGGTCTGGTTCATCTGGGTGATGGGCTAGAGTGAAATGATTATGTCGGTAATGAGAGTGGTGTGATGAACACGATTTGGTAAAGGTATCGATGAGAGGCCATGTAGGAGTACATGGTGGGTTGTTTCATTGAAGCCGACCTTAAGCACTGAGATCTGTATGTGTGATTTAAGAATCAGCTACTACCATGCATTGGGCCCGAAACCAATGGACCCTCTCGACTTCTTATTCACCCTAGTTCTCCGTCCAGGAGTTGCAAGTAGTTTCTGCTGTTTGTAGCCTACTGGAGGCCGTGGACAGCGCTGACCATAGGGGTGGGCTGTGATGCGGTAGGTACGTGGCCGGGTGTACCGAATACCCGTTAGGTATCTCGGGAACCCTGTTCACATCGTTCGGGGCCGTATGGGAAACCTCGGCCGGACTCCCTGCGGATGGAACCTGAATAGGCGATAAACCTGGACTGGAGGCTTAGGTGATTAGGTAGGTCGTGGCCGACACCCACGTTGGGCTTCCGCTTGAAGGTTGCCGAGTACATGTCGTGTAAACGACGGTAAGTGGTGAGAGCGTGTATGAAGAAGTACCCCCTGCAGGGTTAACATGATCTATTCGAATAGCCGCGTCCGCGGTAAAGGACTACTTGGTTGCCTATACAGTTCATAGACAAGTAAATGGAAACTACTAAAAGCCTCAAGATAAGTGTGAGTGCCGAGGATGGCTCCTCCGTAGGAGGACGGAGGTGAATCCTCGGTAGTGTATTGAAGTGGTGAATAGTGGACTCGTGTGTGCAAAACTATTTCAAGTTGAAGTATCGTAGGATAGCCTAGCCAAGAGTCAAAGCTGGCTTGCTGCAATAACTCCACCAACCCTTCTTGATACTATGCATGTATGTAGGATCTGATGTAAGTCTTGCTGAGTACCTTTGTACTCATGTTGCTATAATCTACATTTTTACAGAAGACGCTGCAACCCCTTCTGATGGGTTCTATGTAGACGTTGACATCAACGAGTAGGCTAAAGACCCAGGTGGTGACCCTGAGCTTGTGAAGGACCACATAGTATAGCCGGAGGCTTTCCAAGCCTCTTTTATTTTACTAGTTGTCTGTACTCAGACAAGTTACTTCCGCTGCTGGCTTGTATGATTGTATGACTTGTATGTTGGGTCGTGAGACCCGTACCTTTGTGTGTATGTTATGTATGGCTCACTGAGCCTTAAATAAAGTACTTGTGTCATAGAGTCATGTTGTGATGCTTCGTTGTATTTGCACATATCGAGCATATTGTGTGTATGATTGAAATGCTTGGTATGTGTGGGATCTGACTATCTAGTTGTTTATCTTTAGTAGCCTCTCTTACCGGGAAATGTCTCCTAGTGTTACCGCTGAGCCATGGTAGCTTGCTACTGCTCTGGAACACTTAGGCTGGCCGGCATGTGTCCTTCTTCGTTCCTTTGTCTGTCCCTTCGGGGAAATGTCACGCTTTGAGTACCGGAGTCCTGTTAGCCCGCTACAGCCCGGTTTACCGGAGTCCTGCTAGCCCAGTGCTACAGCCCGGACCCACTTGCTGATGACCGACACGTTCGAAGCTGGGTCATGGATGCCTGTCCCTGTAAGTCTGTGCCACTTTAGGTTTACGACTAGTCATGTCAGCCCGGGCTCTTTATCATATGGATGCTAGCGACACTTTCATATACGCGAGCCAAAAGGCGCAAACGGTCCCGGGAAAAGGTAAGACGACACCCGTGGGGATACCGTGCGTGAGGCCGCAAAGTGATATGAGGTGTTACCAGCTAGATCGATGTGACATCAAGTCGGGGTCCTGACAGCGTTGGTATCAGAGCAGGACTGCCTGTAGGTTCTCCAAGCCAAACTGGTCGATGTTGAGTCTAGAAATTCTTTAGTTATATGTAGGGGAATTGTTTGTGGGTTGGAACGTAAGGCTCTTTTTACTCCTTATACCTTATGACTTTCTGATCTGAGTCAGTCCATTCTTCCACCGGGGGTTAAGGAATTAGGATCTACTCTCTCTATCAGGATCACGTGTTACTAATCAGTAGTACCTTATAAGTTTGATGGTTACAAGCCTAGTTCAGTTCTACCACCACATTATGTTGTTAGAATGGTTCCAGAACTTTGATATGATGATGTTGGGTGTGTACGAAATCCTTTGTCAAATGTCTCAATATCCTTTTTGAGCATTTACAGCTGTTATGCTGCCGAAATTTTGCTAGAAATTCTAATGCCTTGCATTATGATTATGCTTTCAGATGGCCACTCGCGACCTCAATCAAGTGGTTCGCCTAACTCGATGCCTAGATGTACCCGGCCATACTGCTAAGTTGGTCAGGGTAATGACTGAGGCTGGATACCGCTGGTATCCTGAGTACACGGTCGAAGAGCAATTCCGAGATTTTAATCAAAGCCAGTATCTCTGCACTGTCAGGATATTTCCATCTTATCCTGGATCCACTGAGCCTCTTCACTGCTCCTATGGACTCGGGGTTACTATCGAGATGGCTGTGCAGGATGCCGCCTACTCTATGATGACCATTATGCGAGTCAGATCTGGTTTATTTCGGGACTCTGACTTCCGGTATATGCCAGGATCACTTCCAGGAGCACAAGGATATCTCCAAGCTATTTATGCTGACTCCACTCAGGAAGATTCACGGACTCGCACCACTGCTGAGATGCTCGAGGATAAGGACCGTGAAAATCGGGCCTTAAGGTTAGAGCTCTTCAATACCCGTGCCGATCACTGGGCCACTTTGACTCGGTTCGCACCGGCGGTGCAAGCTGGATATTCGGATATGCGCGATATCTATCCTGTGAGATCTGCTCTGCCGGACGTGATGGTTTGGCGTGATGTAGGAGGCATCACCCCACCTCGCGGTCCCCGCAGGCCACCGTTTGTTGGTCCAAGGCCTCATCCTAGCCCCTATGGTCCACAAGCTCCGCGAGATCGTCTGTTTCCGGATGAACATGTTGAGCTTCCAGGCTATGGAGGTGACTTTTATGAGGACTACTACAGATCGGTCTGAGTTAGAGGTAGCATCACTAGTTCGCACTAGCTGTGTCATCTATCGTTCCGCGTGACTCGTGGGATATGTCCTAGTTTGTACTCTTTCCGGAGGTGTAGAAAATAATGTATAGGAGCTTGGAATGCCTCTGACGAGATGTAATCCTTTTCTCACCATAATAGTACTTTGTTTGATCTTGTACTAAACCTTGTATGGTGTGCATGACGATGGAATAAAGAAGCAGTTTCTGTATCTACCATGTCATACGGATGATCATCTTGCATTTCGAGTTATTCCTTACCTTATGTATCCTATGTCGGAATTTTACCATCCTGACTAAATCATTGTCTTGTCTACCTAGGATGGTCAACACGCGCGCTAATCCTGCTTCCCAAGAGCAGGCCGAAGGCAGTGAAGCCAGGAATGAAAATCTGCCTCATCCTCCTTCACTAGCCGAGGTGATGATGGAAGCTGAGAGAAACAAGCGGGAGACAAACCGTTTGTTGGAGCGTATAGAACAGAATACAGCACACCATCAGAGGGCTAACGTGGTGTCACTCAGTGATTTTATCAAATTGCATCCACCCACGTTCCACCACTCCGTCGAGCCTCTCGACGCTGATGACTGGCTTCGCAGTATCTCTCACAAGCTGCGTTCCGCGTTGGTAGCGGAGGCTGACAAGGTCACCTTCG
>NC_057807.1:687069007-687072256 GCF_018294505.1 Triticum aestivum | reverse complement strand
TATATATATATATATATATATATATATATATATATATATATATATATATATATATATATATATATAGGATATCTACTACCTCTTGAGCTTGCATTGGTCTTTCCGTTGAATAGGAAAGGGTGATACAGAAAAAGAGATTAAGTATTTCCCTCGGTTTGAGAACCAAGGTATCAATCCAGTAGGAGACAATGCACAAGTCACCGAATACCTGCACAAACAATCAACAAACTTGCACCCAACGCGATAAGTGATTGTCAATCCCTTCACGGTTACTTGGAAAAGTGAGATCTGATAGAGATAGATGTAAAGTAAATATTTTTGGTATTTTTGGTTTATGGATCGGAAAGTAAAGATTGCGAAATAAAGAAACGGAGACTGAAATTGGAAAGTTGACGAGAAACTAATATGATGTAACATAGACCCGGGGGCCATAGGTTTCACTAGTGGCTTCTCTCAAGATAGCAAATAATACGGTGGGTGAACAAATTACTGCCGAGCAATTGATAGAAGAGTGCATAATTATGACGATATCTAAGGCAATGATCATGAACATAGGCATCACGTTCGTGTCAAGTAGACCGAATCGATTCTGCATCTACTACTATTACTCCACACATCGACCGACTCCTGCCTGCATCTAGAGTATTAAGTTTATAAAGAACAGAGTAACGCATTAAGTAAGATGACATGATGTAGCGGAATTAACTCAAGCAATATAATGAAAACCTCATCTTTTTATCCTCGATGGCAACAATACAATACGTGCCTTGTTGCCCCTACTGTCACTGGGAAAGAACACCAGAAGATTGAACCCAAAGCTAAGCACTTCTCCCATTGCAAGAAAAATCAATATAGTAGGCCAAACTAAACCGATAATTTGAAGAGACTTGCAAAGATATAAAATCATGCATATAAGAATCAGAGAAGACTCAAATAATATTCATGGATAACATGATCATAAATCCACAACTCATCGGATCTCAGAAAACACACCGCAAAAGAATATTACATCGAATAGATCTCCAAGAACATCGAGGAGAACATGGTATTGAGAATCAAAGAGAGAGAGAAAGCCATCTAGCTACTAGCTATGGACCCGTAGGTCTGAGGTAAACTACTCACGCTTCATCAGAAGGGTAATGGTGTTGATGTAGAAGTCCTCCGTGATCGAATCCCCCTCTGGCAGGACGCCGGAAAAGGCCCCTAGATGGGATCTCATGGGTACAGAAGGTTGCGGTGGTGGAAAAGTGTTTTCGTGGCTCCCCTTGATGTTTTTGGGGTATATATAGGCGAAGGAACTAGGTTAGGAGACGCACGAGAGGACCATGAGATAGGGGGCACGCCCTACTCCCCTAGGCATGCCCCACACCCTCGTGGCCGCCTCGTTGCGTATCCGACTTCATCTCCAAGTCTCCTGGTTTGCTTCTGGTCCAAGAAAGATCATCGCGAAAGTATCCTTCCGAAACTGGCAAAAAAACAGAAACTGGCACTGGGCTCTAGGTTAATAGGTTAGTCCCATAAATAATATAAAATAGCATATAAATGCATATTAAACATCCAAAACAGATAATATAATAGCATGGAACAATAAAAAATTATAGATACGTCGGAGACGTATCAAGCATCCCCAAGCTTAATTCCTGCTCGTCCTCGAGTAGGTAAATGATAAAAACAGATTTTTTTGATGTGGAATGCTACCTAACATATTTGTCCATATAGTTTTCTTTATTGTGGCATGAATGTTCAGATCCGAATGATTCAAAACAAAAGTTTAATATTGACATAAAAACAATAATACTTCAAGCATACTAACAAGGCAATTATGTCATCTCAAAATAACATGCCAAAGAAAGCTTATCCCTACAAAATCATATAGTCTGGCTATGCTCCATGTTCGTCACACAAAATAATCAAATCATGCACAACCCCGATGACAAGACAAGCAATTGTTTCATAATTTGATGTTCTCAAACCTTTTCAACTTTCACGCAATACATGAGCGTGAGCCATGGACATAGCACTATGGCGGAAGAGAATATGGTGGTTGTGGAGAAGACAAAAAGAGGGAGATAGTCTCACATCAACTAGGCATATCAGCCGGCTATGGAGATGCCCATCAATAGATATCAATGTGAGTGAGTAGGGATTGCCATGCAATGGATGCACTAGAGCTATAAGGGTATGAAAGCTCAAAAAGAAACTAAGTGGGTGTGCATCCACCTTGATCATGAAGACCTAGGGCATTTGAGGAAGCCCATCGTTGGAATATACAAGCCAAGTTCTATAATGAAATATTCTCACTAGTATATGAAAGTGACAAAATAAGAGACTCTCTATCATGAGATCATGGTGCTGCTTTGAAGCACAAGTGTGAAAAAAGGATAGTAACATTGCCCCTTCTCTCTTTCTCTCTCTCTCTCTCTCTCTTTTCTTTTATTTTTTATTTTTTTTTCTTTGGTTTCTTTGGCCTCTCTTTTTTTATTTTGGCTTCTTTGGCCTCTCTTTTTTTCTATTTCCTGACATGGGACAATGCTCTAATAATGATGATCATCACACTTCTATTTACTTACAACTCGAAAAATTACAACTCAATGCTTAGAACAAAATATGACTCTATGTAAATGCCTCCGGCGGTGTACCGAAATGTGCAATAATCAAGAGTGACATGTATGAAAGAATTATGAAAGGTGGATTTGCCACAAATACGATGTCAACTACATGATCATGCAAAGCAATATGATAATGATGAAGCGTGTCATAATAAACGAAAAGGTGGAAAGTTGCATGGCAATAAATCTCATAATGGCTATGGAAATGCCATAATAGGTAGGTACGGTGGCTGTTTTGAGGAAGGTATATGGTGGGTGTCACTAGTAGAAAACGGAGCTTTAAAACCGGTTTGTAAGGGCCTTTAGTGCCGGTTATGGAACCGGCACTAAAGTGTGGGTACTAAAGCCCCCCCCCCCTTTAGTACCGGTTCGGCACGAACCGGCGCTAAAGTGCCACCACGTGGCGTGAGCTCGCGCCCTAGTATGGGGGACCTTTAGTACCGGTTGGTGTTACCAACCGGTACTAAAGGTTTTTTTTTGAATTTTTTTTTTAAATTTTGGAAAAAAAAATTGATTTTTTCGATTTTTAATTTTTCTGAATTATTTGATGATTTAGTTTCTAATCACCTCTCTTAACTGCTCAAGTGTGGATCACTCATTCCAAATCATCTAACTTTCCGACTGGTCACCCATCCCTCTC
>NC_057807.1:687066132-687068170 GCF_018294505.1 Triticum aestivum | reverse complement strand
TCTCTATCATGAGATCATGGTGCTGCTTTGAAGCACAAGTGTGAAAAAAGGATAGTAACATTGCCCCTTCTCTCTTTCTCTCTCTCTCTCTCTCTCTTTTCTTTTATTTTTTATTTTTTTTTCTTTGGTTTCTTTGGCCTCTCTTTTTTTATTTTGGCTTCTTTGGCCTCTCTTTTTTTCTATTTCCTGACATGGGACAATGCTCTAATAATGATGATCATCACACTTCTATTTACTTACAACTCGAAAAATTACAACTCAATGCTTAGAACAAAATATGACTCTATGTAAATGCCTCCGGCGGTGTACCGAGATGTGCAATAATCAAGAGTGACATGTATGAAAGAATTATGAAAGGTGGATTTGCCACAAATACGATGTCAACTACATGATCATGCAAAGCAATATGATAATGATGAAGCGTGTCATAATAAACGAAAAGGTGGAAAGTTGCATGGCAATAAATCTCATAATGGCTATGGAAATGCCATAATAGGTAGGTACGGTGGCTGTTTTGAGGAAGGTATATGGTGGGTGTCACTAGTAGAAAACGGAGCTTTAAAACCGGTTTGTAAGGGCCTTTAGTGCCGGTTATGGAACCGGCACTAAAGTGTGGGTACTAAAGCCCCCCCCCCTTTAGTACCGGTTCGGCACGAACCGGCGCTAAAGTGCCACCACGTGGCGTGAGCTCGCGCCCTAGTATGGGGGACCTTTAGTACCGGTTGGTGTTACCAACCGGTACTAAAGGTTTTTTTTTGAATTTTTTTTTTAAATTTTGGAAAAAAAAATTGATTTTTTCGATTTTTAATTTTTCTGAATTATTTGATGATTTAGTTTCTAATCACCTCTCTTAACTGCTCAAGTGTGGATCACTCATTCCAAATCATCTAACTTTCCGACTGGTCACCCATCCCTCTCACTACTCCAGCCCGAGCACGCTTAACTTTCGGGTTCTATTCTCCTTCGTTTCCGAGTCTGCACTTGTTGTTTTCCTGACAATAGTAAGATGTCAATCCTATTAACCCTCAGGAGTTTAGCTTGAGCATGAAGTCACACATTTCACCGTTTGAGTTTGAAACTATTATTCTAAAAAAACAATAATTATTTAGTAACGCTAATATTTCTTGAATAAGTTTAACCATAGTTTGACCAAAATTCAAAAAATTGAAATAATTATTTAGTAACACTAATATTCTTGAATAATTATGTAGTAACATTAATACTTCTTGAATAAGTAGTTTGACAAAATTTAACCAATTTTTTAAAAAAAACAGAAATTTAACCATATCTTTTTTTCCTTTTCGAATTTGAGGATTCTAAAAAATTCCAAACAGGCCGTAGGCGGTCTCCATCGGATGCGGATTTTCGTGCTTAATTTTTTGATATATTATACGTTTTTTTTCGACATCGTACGCAAAAGTTATAGCCGTTTTACATTTTCCTGACACTTTTTGCAGAACATGTTCAAATTTAAGTTTTCAAATTTTCCTAACTAGTAGATATAGTAATATAACTACCTCTCGAAGGATTTTATTTTTTGAAGTTTTTATCATTTTCCTTTGATTTTTTCAAAACTGAAATGGCGATACACGAGGGGGGGGTAGAGTTTGAAAATTGGCCCCTTTAGTACCGGTTCGTGGACGAACCGGTACTAAAGGCTTGTCCCCTTTAGTACCGGTTCATGGCACGAACCGGTACTATAGGTCAGACATTTAGTACTGGTTGGTAACACAAACCGGTACTAAAGGGGCTCGTGGGGACCCGGCCTGACGCCAGCCTGCAACTACCCCTTTAGTACCGGTTCGTGGCACAAACCGGTACTAAAGGCTCAACACGAACCGGTACTATTGATCGCAGCCACGAACCGGCACTATTGATCACATTAGTGCCGGTTTTTTTACAAACCGGCACTAATGTGCTTCACATTTGACCCTTTTTCTACTAGTGTGTATGCTACCGGCGAAAGTTGCACGACACAAGAGAGGGTAGCAATGGTGGAAGGGTGAGAGTGTGTATAATCCATGGACTCAATATTATT
>NC_057807.1:687040852-687066122 GCF_018294505.1 Triticum aestivum | reverse complement strand
ATCACTCATTCCAAATCATCTAACTTTCCGACTGGTCACCCATCCCTCTCACTACTCCAGCCCGAGCACGCTTAACTTTCGGGTTCTATTCTCCTTCGTTTCCGAGTCTGCACTTGTTGTTTTCCTGACAATAGTAAGATGTCAATCCTATTAACCCTCAGGAGTTTAGCTTGAGCATGAAGTCACACATTTCACCGTTTGAGTTTGAAACTATTATTCTAAAAAAACAATAATTATTTAGTAACGCTAATATTTCTTGAATAAGTTTAACCATAGTTTGACCAAAATTCAAAAAATTGAAATAATTATTTAGTAACACTAATATTCTTGAATAATTATGTAGTAACATTAATACTTCTTGAATAAGTAGTTTGACAAAATTTAACCAATTTTTTTAAAAAAACAGAAATTTAACCATATCTTTTTTTCCTTTTCGAATTTGAGGATTCTAAAAAATTCCAAACAGGCCGTAGGCGGTCTCCATCGGATGCGGATTTTCGTGCTTAATTTTTTGATATATTATACGTTTTTTTTCGACATCGTACGCAAAAGTTATAGCCGTTTTACATTTTCCTGACACTTTTTGCAGAACATGTTCAAATTTAAGTTTTCAAATTTTCCTAACTAGTAGATATAGTAATATAACTACCTCTCGAAGGATTTTATTTTTTGAAGTTTTTATCATTTTCCTTTGATTTTTTCAAAACTGAAATGGCGATACACGAGGGGGGGGTAGAGTTTGAAAATTGGCCCCTTTAGTACCGGTTCGTGGACGAACCGGTACTAAAGGCTTGTCCCCTTTAGTACCGGTTCATGGCACGAACCGGTACTATAGGTCAGACATTTAGTACTGGTTGGTAACACAAACCGGTACTAAAGGGGCTCGTGGGGACCCGGCCTGACGCCAGCCTGCAACTACCCCTTTAGTACCGGTTCGTGGCACAAACCGGTACTAAAGGCTCAACACGAACCGGTACTATTGATCGCAGCCACGAACCGGCACTATTGATCACATTAGTGCCGGTTTTTTTACAAACCGGCACTAATGTGCTTCACATTTGACCCTTTTTCTACTAGTGTGTATGCTACCGGCGAAAGTTGCACGACACAAGAGAGGGTAGCAATGGTGGAAGGGTGAGAGTGTGTATAATCCATGGACTCAATATTATTGATACGTCTCCAACGTATCTATAATTTATTATTGTTCCATTCTATTATATTACCTGTTTTGGATGTTTATGTGCTTTACTATAGACTTTTATATCATTTTTGGGACTAACCTACTAACTGGAGGCCCAGCCCAAATTGCTGTTTTTTGCCTATTTTAGTGTTTCACAGAAAAGGAATATCAAACGGAATCCAAATGGAATGAAACCTTCGGGAGACATATTTTTGGAACTGTAGCAATCCAGGAGACTTGGAGTAGACGTCAGGGAAGCTTCGAGGAAGCCACAAGGGTCCAGGGCATGCCCTACCCCCCTGGGCGCGCCCCCCACCCTCGTGGGCCCCTCATGGCTCCCCTGGCCGACTTCTTTCGCGTATATATGTCCATATACACCGAAAACATCCAGGAGCACCATAGATCGGGTGTTCCGCCACCGCAAGCCTCTGTAGCCACCAAAAACCTCTTGGGAGCCCGTTCCGGCACCCTGCCGGAGGGGGAATCCATCACCGGTGGCCATCTTCATCATCCCGGCGCTCTCCATGACGAGGAGGGAGTTGTTCATCCTCGGGGCTGAGGGTATGTAACAATAGCTATGTGTTTGATCTCTCTCTCTCTCTCTCTCTCTCTCTCTCTCTCGTGTTCTTGATTTGGCACGATCTTGATGTCCCGCGAGCTTTGCTATTATAGTTGGATCTGATGATGTTTCTCCCCCTCTACTCTCTTGTAATGGATTGAGCTTTCTCTTTGAAGTTATCTTATCGGATTGAGTCTTTAAGGATTTGAGAACACTTGATGTATGTCTTGCATGTGCTTATCTGTTGTCACAATGGGATATTCACGTGATTCACTTGATGTATGTTTTGGTGATCAACTTGCGGGTTCAGTGACCTTTTGAACTTATGCATAGGGGTTGGCACACGTTTTCGTCTTGACTCTTCGGTAGAAACTTTGGGGCATGCTTTGAAGTACTTTGTGTTGGTTGAATAGATGAATCTGAGATTGTGTGATGTATATCGTATAATCATGCCCACGGATACTTGAGGTGACAATGGACTATCTAAGTGACGTTAGGGTTTTGGTTGATTTGTGTCTTATGGTGTTATTCTAGTACGAACTCTATGATAGATCGAACGAAAAGAATAGCTTCATGTTATTTTACTACGGACTCTTGAATAGATCGATCAGAAAGGATAAATTTGAGGTGGTTTCGTACCCTACAATAATCTCTTCATTTGTTCTCCGCTATTAGTGACTTTGAAGTGACTCTTTGTTGCATGTTAAGGGATAGTTATACGATCCAGTTATGTTATTATTGTTGAGAGAACTTGCACTAGTGAAAGTATGAACCCTAGGCCTTGTTTCCTAGCATTGAAATACCATTTACGCTCACTTTTATCATTAGTTACCTTGCTGTTTTTATATTTTCAGATTACAAAAACCTATATCTACCATCCATATTGCACTTGTATCACCATCTCTTCCCCGAACTAGTGCACCTATACAATTTACCATTGTATTGGGTGTGTTGGGGACACAAGTGACTCTTTGTTATTTGGTTGCAGGGTTGTTTGAGAGAGACCATCTTCATCCTACGCCTCCCACGGATTGATAAACCTTAGGTCATCCACTTGAGGGAAATTTGCTACTGTCCTACAAACCTCTACACTTGGAGGCCCAACAACGTCTACAAGGAGAAGGTTGTGTAGTAGACATCAAGCTCTTTTCTGACGCTGTTGCCAGGGAGGTGAGTGCTTGCAGGTATATCTTTAGATCTTGCAATCTAATCTTTTTGTTTCTTGTTTTATCAGTAGTTTATTCTATAAAAGAAAACTACAAAAAAATGGAATTAATGTTGCCACATATGCTTCATCTTTTTAATGTCTTTCGTGAAAATGATGGGAAGGAAAATTGTGCTCAAGCGCTAGAAGAAGAATTACATAGAATGCTTGGCATAAAATATGTGAATGATGAGCATGATTTCAATGTTGTTAGTATGAATTCTTTGAATACCCATGATGCTAATGATATGCAAGGCCACAAGCTTGGGATGCTATGTTTGATGAAGATGATATGTTTAGTCCCCCAAGTTTTGATGAGCAAATTTTTTATGATGAAAGCATGCCTCCTATTTATGATGATTATTTGATGGCACGTATGCTATAAAGAATAAAGATAACCATGAAACTCATCATCATGATTTTAATTTTCAATTGGATTATGCTTCACATGAGAGTTATTTTGTTAAGTTTGCTCCCACTACTATTCCGAATGAGAAGAATTTTGCTTATGTGGAGAGTAATAAAACTTCTATGCTTGTAGACCATGAAAAGAATGCTTTATGTGATGGTTATATTGTTGAATTCATTCATGATGCTACTGAAAATTATTATGAGGGAGGAATATATGCTTGTAGGAGTTGCAATGATATCAAGTTTCCTCTCTATGTGCTTAAAGTTTTAAAGTTATGCTTGTTTTGCCTTCCTATGCTAGTTGATTATTGTTCCCATAAGTTGTTTGCTCACAAAATCCCTATGCATAGGAAGTGGGTTAGGCTTAAATGTGCTAGTCATATGCTTCAAGATGCTCCCGTTATGTTTCAATTCTTATCTTTTATGTCAGCATCATTGAAATCATCATGCCTAGCTAGGAGCGTTAAACGTTAGCGCTTGTTGGGAGGAAACCCAATTTTATTTTTGTTCTTTGATTTTTGATCCTGTTTAGTAATAAATAATTCATCTAGCCACTGTTTAGATGTGGTTTTATGTTTTATTTAGTGTTTGTGCCAAGTAGAACCTTTGGGAAGACTTGGGTGAAATCTTTATGATATTGCTGTAAAAACAGAAACTTTTGCACTCATGAGATTAGCTACCATTTTTACTGGAGAGTGCTTTTAGGTTTATTATATTTTCGGATGATTAATATACAAATTAGTCAGGTCCACCAATTTATTTCAGAATTTTTGGAGTTACATAAGTATTCGAATGATACAGATTACTACAGACTGTTCTGTTTTTGACAGATTCTGTTTTCTATGTGTTGTTTGCTTATTTTGATGATTCTATGAGTAGTACCAGAGGGTATGAACCATAGATAAGTTGGAATACAGTAGATATTACACAAATATGAATTTAGAAGGAGTTCACAACAGTACCTAAGTGGTGATTTATTTTCTTATACTAACGGAGCTTACGAGCTTTCTGTTGAGTTTTGTGTTGTGCAGTTTTCAAGTTTTGGGTAAAGATTTGACAGAGTATGGAATAAGGAGTGGCAAGAGCCTAAGCTCGGGGATTCCCAAGGCACCCCAAGGTAATATTCAAGGACAACCAAGAGCCTAATCTTGGGGATGCCCCGGAAGGCATCCCCTCTTTCGTTTTCGTTCATCGGTAACTTTACTTGGAGCTATATTTTTATTCACCACATGACATGTGTTTTGCTTAGAGCGTCATTTTCTTTTGTTTGTATTTTCTTGCTTTTATTGAGAATAATGTTTTGCATCTATATTTTCAATAAAAATGTCAAGGATAGCCTTTACCATGCTTATTTTGCAAGTATACATGCTGCTGTTTCAAAACAGAAAGTTTACCGCTGTTGCAAAAATTCCCTAGAAAAGTAAGAGAATGATATAATGTTGAAACTTTCTGAATATTGAGCTATGATAAATCTTATACAGTGTAGTATTTTTCTCATAATTGTTGGAGTTAGGTAAGTATGATGAATCTTGCATTCTTTACAGACTATACTGTTTAGGCAGATTGCTGTTATGTTTGCATTGTTTCCATATGTTTCCTTGTTTAACGATTCTATTTTAGGATATGAGTATTAAATATGTAGAGACATTTAGTATTCAATGTTGAATAACAATTTTAGTGATTTGTTATAGTAGAAAATGTAAGTGCATCTAGTGCCCCTTAGTGATTTTGGTGTATCGAAGACTTATAGGTTAAGGGACTAATGCGTTTGTGAGTGTACACTGGTCTATAAGTCTATGAGGAGTTTGATATTTACAGAGAAAGTCGACCCCTAAAAATGAATATCTTCGACTGAAGATTTTGGTATTCCTGAAGACTTTCATGAAGACTTTGAAAGTGAAGAAATTGGTGTGTCCGTGAAGACTTGATATTCATGCGAGGAATATGAAGCTTGAAGACTTTCGTTTTCATAGTTTTGTTTTTCTCTTTCTTGAGTCATAGAAAACACCGTACTGTTAAAGGGGGTCAAGGAAAAACTAAGGAAAAATTTCCATGTGATGCTCAACTCAAAATCCTACACCTACCAAACCCTTCGAGTGAAGCCTTTGGAAATCTCATACAGTTCAGTCAATGTCTTCAGTGACAGAGACAAAGTTCTTCTGGTCGCTGAGGAATTTGTTCTGATTGAGGAGTTAGGAATTCGCCAGTGCGGATTGCCTACATAGTGAGGAACATGATAGCCTTGAGGAATTTGAGAGTCAAATTTCCGACCGTTGCTGTGCTGCGCGCCAGCTGTCCCAAAATATCTTATCCACCTAACGGTCATATCAGACAAGGGCATTGATGTCTTATCATGTTGGACTGCTCCCTAGGCTATAAATAGCCGCCCCCTACAACCACTAGCTGGTTGGTTGCTCCAAGAGAAACTCACACTTGTCATTTGAGAGCAACCCATCCTCCGAGGACTTTGAGCGAAAATCATCGAGTGAGGAAAAACCCCAAACCCAAACACCTACAAACCCAAAGTGATTGAGCATCACTGAAGAGATTGATCCTGCGTGGATCCGACACTTGTTACCTTTGAAGACTGTGCTTCTTCCAGACGGTTAGGCATCATGGTCTAGAGCATCCAAGAGGAATTGTGGATCAACGAGTGACCGAGTCTGTGAAGGTTTGGAAGTCGCCTAAAGACTTACCACGAGTGATTGGATGAGGTCTGTGTGACCTTAGTTCAAGGAGAATACGGTGAGGACTTGGTGTCCTGAGCTGCGTGCTCAGCGACTGGGTGTCCGGGACTGTGTGTCCTCAAGTTTAAATACTCAACCGCTCCAACCAGACATACAACTGAGACAGCAGTTGGAACTGGTCTACCAAATCATTGTCTTCACCAACCTTACTGGTTCTATTTCCTCAACTCTTTCATTTCCTCATTACTGTGTTGAGTGATTGTTCATATCTGTGTTTGAAGACTTTGACTAAAGACTTTCTCAATTTCCTCAGTTCAATTTCTTCAGTCTGTTTGCCTTCATCTTGTGTTATCATGTGTTTACACTTCATGTACTCTATGCTTGTCTTCATTTCATCATGATGACTATGTCTGTATCCTGCTATGCTTACTTCTGAGTACTTATCCCGCTGCTAGTAGTTCTTCGCTAAGGAATTTCCTCACCGTCAAATTCCTCAGTGAAGAATTTATAAAAATCGCCTATTCACCCCTCCTCTAGTCGATATAACGCACTTTCAATTGGTATCAGAGCAAGGTACTCCCTTGTTCTGTGTGATTTTGGTTTAACCACCTGGAGTTTTAGTTATGTCGACCGCAGGTATGATCAAGGTCTCCGCTGGGTGTCCTACCTTTGATGGCACGGACTACCCCTACTGCAATAATAAGATGCGAATGCATCTTGAAGCAATTGAAAACGATCTATGGTATGTTGTGGAAAATGGTGTTCCCTCAGTCACACCTTCTCTGAATGCTGCTGATGTGAAGATATTCAAGCAACTCGATTCTCAAGCAAAGAATATCATGTGTGGCCATCTGAGCAAAGGACAATATGGAAGAGTGAGTGCTTTGGAAACTGCTAAGCTTATCTGGGATAGGCTCTCCAAAGTAAACAAAGGAGTCTCAACTCAACGTGACTCTCGTGTTGACGTTCTTCGCAATCTCTTCAACCGCTTCAAAAGACACGACAATGAAAATGTTCAGTAAACCTTCGATCGCCTCACTGACATCTCAAATGAGCTTCAAGCGCTTGGCGCCACTGACATCACCGACCATGAGGTGGTGAAGAAATTGCTGAGATCGCTAGATTCCTCATTTGACACTCTGGCACTGATGATTCAAGAGCGAGCTGATTACAAGTCACTAGATCACGCTGATATCCTTGAGAGGCTAAATACTCATGAGTTCCAGCTTGCTGAAAAGAGAGATCTCTATGGTTCAAGCTATGGCAAAACACATGCTTTGAAGGCCAAGGCTGTGTCTGAATCTGAATGTGAAGATTCTGGTAGTATCCTTGGTGATCCTGAAGAATTGAGCCAGGAGCTAGCACTGCTCATGAAGAAGTTCTAGAAGTTCTCAAGACGTGGTCGCTTTGTAAAATCCTCAAGAAGCAGTGATTCCTCATCAAGTGACTATAAGAGAAGACTTTGCCACAAATGCAAGAAACCTGGTCACTATATTCAGGATTGTCCTCGGTGGGAAAAGGAATTAAAGAAGAAGAAATACAAGGATTACAGTTCTAATGAGGCTAAGAAGAAGAAGAAATCTTCAAAATCTTCATCATCAAAATCCTCGAAGTCTTCATATGACAAGAAGAGCAGCTCCAAGAAGGCTCGGGCATTCATTGGCAAGGAAATGGACTCTCAAGCTAAATCTGAGGAACATGAGGAAGAGGAGGCATCTGAGGAGTCCGAGTCTGGTGTGGCGAGTCTGGCTCTCGCTACTGCTTTCGTCAGCAAGTCTATCTTCAACTCTGAAAAAATTGACCGCACCAACAAGGTTGACGAAGACAATGATGACTACGCTCCCACCTATTGCTTCATGGCAAAGGGTGCCAAGGTAACAAAATACCCCTCCTCTGAATCTAGTGAGGATGAATCTGATGAAAATCTTAAGCCTAGTTACTCTAAACTTGCTAAGATTGCTGTGAAACAACAAAAGGCTATTGAAAAACTTCAAAACATGCTAGACAAAAGTGATGATATGTTGGGTGATGAAATGGACCGCACTAAAGACTTAACTGAAAATCTTCAAAAACTCTAGTCTAAGTTTGACAACCTTCAAAGTCATCATAAAACTCTCTTATCTGATCACGAGAAGCTTTCCTATGAATTTCTTCAAAGGAAGCAAGATCTTGAGACGCTAAGAGTGAGTTATGAAGATATTTAGAAGGAGCACGATTCATTGCTTGCTCAACAAATCAGCGCTTCTCAGGAAGAATTTATTCCTCCATGCTTAAAGTGCATTGAACGTGAATCTGCTAATTCATCACCTGAATGTTCAAATGCTTCAACTGTTACAAATTCTTCACCTGCCTTTGCTATCACTAATTCCTCATCTAAGGATATTCCTAGTATCACTGACGATGCAGGGCTGAAGGAATTGTACACGGCAGGCATGTACAAAAGCCTCAAAGGGCATCAGATTCTTTGTGATGTGCTCAAAAAGCATATCCTCAACAGAAACCCTAGGAAAGAGGGTATTGCCTTTGAGAGGAAACTCAACGCTGATGGAACATATTGGAAGCCTGAGAAGTACCCCAAAACCTCATGGGTTGCTGCAAAGGGACCTCCAGTTGGTCCATCTAACTTATCTGGCTTTACATTTGAATCTTCTCATTCTTCTGATGAGTGATTTGACTCCAACTATAAATTGTTCAAAAATCAGAATGTTGAAGTATTTTCTAGATATGTTGGCACTAACTACAGGAACGGTTCTCCAATGAAGAAAATCTGGGTTCCCAAAAGTTATGTTGAAAGTCTTCAGGTGAATGTCCTCATGACACCACCTATGAAGAACAGGAACCCCAGATCCAATTCTTCATATGGACCTAATTCTTCACATGGATCAAATTCCTCAAATGGATCAAGGGCCTCATATGATCATCACCGTGCTAACCCTTCTATTTCGCAGGGTAGAGCTAAGGGCTATGAATATGCGCATTATTCTTAAAATCATTATGTTCATAAGTCCTCGAAGAATTTCTCTACTTATTCATATGCTTACCCTAACCCCTCTTATGTGAAACGAAATGGGTTGGGTTCTATGCCACCATTCTCATATGGTGCTCGCAGAGTGATGAACTCTTTGCCATCCCTTCAGATGTGGGTGGTGAAGAAAAAGAACTAATCTCTTATGCAGGGTCAGGTCTCCAGACGTGCCTTAACGTCTGAAGAATTTGCTGGGGGCCTGACAAAAATGCATGAAAGGACGCAGGAGAATCATGATGAAATGAACTTTCATTTCACACGTTCTCATACTGAATTATCTGATTTACTGCTTGATGAAATTCATCTGATGAACTTGATATCATATTCTTCACTAATGAAGTATATGAGATCGTAAGTTGCACTAATTCATCTGCAGGATGATCAGCCCAAAGCCAACGAGTGGGTTCTAGATAGTGGATGTACAAATCACATGACGGGTGACAAGAGTCTATTGATGGATACTCCTTTATCACCGTCACATCTTAAGCATATCATCTTCGCTGACAAAGGCAAAAGTCAGGTATTGGGTCTAGGTAAGGTTGCGATCTCAAAGGATCGACACATGGACAAAGTCATGCTTGTCGAGTCCTTAGGATACAACCTCATGTCTATCTCAATGCTTTGTGATCTTGATATGGTTGTTGTCTTTGGCAAGTATCGTTGTGTTGTGATCATGGAAGCTGACCATTCCAAAGTCTTCGAAGGCTTTAGAGAGGAGATCTGTATATTCTTGATTTCTCTACAGGACCACAACCAGCCGTGTGCTTACTTGCAAAAGCTTCAGAAGGCTGGCTATGGCATCGATGACTTGGTCATGCTGGCATGAGGAATCTGAACACGCTTGCTAAGAAGAAGCATGTCATTGGCATTGAGAATGTCAAATTCCTCAAGGATCACTTATGCGGAGCTTGTGAAGCTGGAAAGATGACAAAGGCCAAGCATCCAGGGAAGACTATCATGACCACTACTCGTCCATTTGAATTACTTCACATGGATCTCTTTGGTCCTAATCATTATTCTGTTGCTTCAAATGATGCATCTCTATATGGCTTTGTTATTGTTGATGACTATTCTCATTACACATGGGTACACATTGTCACTTACAAACATGAAGTGCAGGAAATCTTCAAACAATTTTCCTCGAGGGCTTCAACCAACTTTGGTTTGAATATCAAGCACATCAGAACTGACAATGGGACCAAGTTCAAGAATTCCGCTCTTGATGGCTATCTTGATGAACTTGGTATTAATCATGAGTTATCTGCTCCTTATACTCCTCAGCAGAATGGCGTCGTGGAGCACAAGAACAGAACCCTCGCTGAAATGGCTTGCACTATGCTTGATGAATACAAAACGCCTCATCGTGTTTGGATTGATGCAATTGATACTGTGTGCCACATCATCAATCAGGTATATCTTCACAAATTCTTCAAGAAGACTGCCTATGAACTCCTCACTGACAAGAAACCCAATGTGAGTTATTTCAAAGTCTTCGGTGCTAAATGTTGGATTAGAGATCCTCATCACAATGCTAATTTTGCACCGAAAGCACATGAAGGTTTTATGCTTGGTTACGAAAAGGACTCACACACCTACAGATTCTTCAACAACATTCTTCACAAGGTTATTGAAACTGTAGATGTGCGGTTCGATGAAACTAATGGCTCGCAAAGAGAGCACCAACCTTCAGTAATAGATGAACCAGCACCTGAGGATTCTATCAAGTTCAAGGCTACTGAGGATGTTATTCCTACCGAAGAATCTACTGAAGAATTCATTCCAGAACGTGAAGAAAATCGAGCTGGTGCACCTGATGAAAATGCTGAAGAAAATGGTGCTGAAGATAATGCTGATCAAATTCCTCAACGACAACCAGCTCATCCTCGCATTGCAAAAGAAGTGCAAGTGGAAAAGATCATCGCTGACATTCGAGCGCTAGGTCCTCTCACACGCTCAAAAGCTTCACATTTATCTAACTTTTGTGGGCACTATGGTTTTGTCTCTATCACAGAGCCCACTAAGGTAGATGAAGCATTTCTGGAGCCTGAGTGGATTCAGGCCATGCAAGAAGAATTACATCAGTTCGAGCTCAACAATGTCTGGGAACTGGTCAAACGTCCAGATCCTCGCAAGAATAATATGATCGCCACAAAGTGGATCTACCACAACAAGCAAGATGAAAATGGCCCTGTGGTGAGGAATAAGGCACGACTTGTAGCTCAAGGCTACACACAGGTTGAAGGAACTGATTTCGATGAAACTTTTGCAGCTGTTGCTAGACTTGAGGCTATTCGCATATTACTTGCTTATTCTAACCATTATAATATCACTTTATATCAAATGGATGTGAAAAGTGCATTCCTCAATGGTAAGCTTGAGGAACAAGTATATGTTGCTCAACCCCCAGGTTTTGAAGATCCAAAGAATCCTGGCAAAGTCTTCAGACTCAACAAGGCCCTCTATGGCCTCAAGCAGGCCCCTCGGGCGTGGTATGATACTTTGAAGGAATTCTTCGTGAAGAATGGCTTCACACCCGGTTCACTCGACCCTACTCTCTTTACTAAATCTTATGATGGTGAACTGTTTGTGTGTCAAATATACGTTGATGATATTATCTTTGGCTGTACTAACCAACGTTATAGTGATGAATTTGCCTATATGATGAGTGAAGAATATCAAATGTCTATGATGGGAGAGTTGAAATTCTTCTTAGGTCTTCAAATTCGTCAACAGCACAATGGCATATTCATATCTCAGGAGAAATGCCTCAAGGATGTTCTGAGGAAATTCGGCATGCAAGATTGCAAAGGCGTCAAAATTCCTATGACCACAAATGGCCATCTATGCACTGATGAAAATGGTATTGACTTCGATCACAAGGTATACCGCTCCATGATTGGTTCCTTATTGTACTTATGTGCATCTAGGCCAGATATAATGCTTAGTGTTTGCATGTGTGCCCGATTTCAAGCTGCACCGAAGGAATCACACCATAAGGCTGTGAAACATATTCTTCGATATCTAGCTCACACACCAACACTAGGATTATGGTACCCCAAGGGCTCTACTTTTGATCTCATTGGATATTCTGACTCTGACTATGCTGGTGATCGTGTGGACCGCAAGTCAACATCTGGTACTTGTCATTTCCTCGGACGATCTTTGGTCTGTTGGTCCTTGAAGAAACAGAACTGCGTATCTCTGTCTACTGCTGAAGTTGAATACATTGCTGCTGGTTCTTGTTGTGCTCAATTGCTATGGATGAAGCAAACCCTCAAGGACTATGGCGTCAACATGAAGAATGTGCCTCTCCTCTGTGACAATGAGAGTACCATTAAGATTGCTCACAACCCAGTTCAGCACTCGAAGACAAAGCACATTCAGATTCGTCATTATTTTCTTCGTGACCATGTGTTGAAGGGCGACATCTCCATCGAGCACGTGAAGACTGAAGAATAGCTAGCCGATATCTTCACAAAGCCTTTGGATGAGAAGAGATTTAGCAAGTTGCAGTGTGAGCTAAATATCTTAGAATCTTTGAATGTTCTTTGAAAAGGACACACATCCTGACACTTATGCAAAATTGATGACTTAGATGTGCAACACATGAAGAAACTTTTTCTTCAATCAATGAAGAATAACACTCTAAGTGTGAAGATATTAATGAAGAATTTGATTCTCAGAACCCTACGACAATTGTGCGCGGTGTCTGAAATCATCATACTTATACGGTGGGTCACGCCACCACCAAAGTTGAAAATCTTCATTTTTGAAATTCCTCGGTTTTTGAAATTCTTTAGTTTTTCAAATTCTTCAACTTTGCAAAATCTTCACTGGTTCCGATGTTTTTATTCATTGTCTATATATATATATATGAGTTTATGTCCTCTACAGCATTCACTTATGGCTATTTCTTCAAGTTGCTGCTTCTACTAAGTAAATGTGATCGGACCCTTCCCCCTCTATGCTATACTCAACACAATCTATTCACAAATTCTTCATGTGCGTTCTATTTGAAACTCGTTCAAAATCTTCACTGTGTCCTTGACAGCTAAAGAATTTGCGAACGGAACTTTAAAACTAATCTTATCCAAATTTTCGGTTCGTGGCACGAACCAGTACTATAGGTTAGACCTTTAGTACCGGTTGGTAACACAAACCGGTACTAAAGGGGTCGTGGGGACCCGGCCTGACGCCAGCCTACCACTACCCCTTTAGTACCGGTTCGTGGCACGAACCGGTACTAAAGGCTCAACACGAACCGGTACTATTGATCGCAGCCACGAACCGGCACTATTGATCACATTAGTGCCGGTTTTTTTACAAACCGGCACTAATGTGCTTCACATTTGACCCTTTTTCTACTAGTGTGTATGCTACCGGCGAAAGTTGCACGGCACAAGAGAGGGTAGCAATGGTGGAAGGGTGAGAGTGTGTATAATCCATGGACTCAACATTATTGATACGCCTCCAACGTATCTATAATTTATTATTGTTCCATTCTATTATATTACCTGTTTTGGATGTTTATGGGCTTTACTATAGACTTTTATATCATTTTTGGAACTAACCTACTAACTGGAGGCCCAGCCCAAATTGCTGTTTTTTGCCTATTTTAGTGTATCACAGAAAAGGAATATCAAACGAAATCCAAATGGAATGAAACCTTCGGGAGAGTTATTTTTGGAACTGTAGCAATCCAGGAGACTTGGAGTAGACGTCAGGGAAGCTTCGAGGAAGCCACGAGGGTCCAGGGCACGCCCTACCCCCCTGGGCGCGCCCCCCACCCTCGTGGGCCCCTCATGGCTCCCCTGGCCGACTTCTTTCGCGTATATATGTCCATATACACCGAAAACATCCAGGAGCACCATAGATCAGGTGTTCCGCCACCGCAAGCCTCTGTAGCCACCAAAAACCTCTTGGGAGCCCGTTCCGGCACCCTGCCGGAGGGGGAATCCATCACCGGTGGCCATCTTCATCATCCCGACGCTCTCCATGACGAGGAGGGAGTTGTTCATCCTCGGGGCTGAGGGTATGTAACAATAGCTATGTGTTTGATCTCTCTCTCTCTCTCTCTCTCTCTCTCTCGTGTTCTTGATTTGGCACGATCTTAATGTACCGCGAGCTTTGCTATTATAGTTGGATCTGATGATGTTTCTCCCCCTCTACTCTCTTGTAATGGATTGAGCTTTCTCTTTGAAGTTATCTTATTGGATTGAGTCTTTAAGGATTTGAGAACACTTGATGTATGTCTTGCATGTGCTTATCTGTTGTCACAATGGGATATTCATGTGATTCACTTGATGTATGTTTTGGTGATCAACTTGCGGGTTCAGTGACCTTTTGAACTTATGCATAGGGGTTGGCACACGTTTTCGTCTTGACTCTTCGGTAGAAACTTTGGGGCATGCTTTGAAGTACTTTGTGTTGGTTGAATAGATGAATCTGAGATTGTGTGATGTATATCGTATAATCATGCCCACGGATACTTGAGGTGACAATGGACTATCTAGGTGACATTAGGGTTTTGGTTGATTTGTGTCTTATGGTGTTATTCTAGTACGAACTCTATGATAGATCGAACGGAAAGAATAGCTTCGTGTTATTTTACTACGGACTCTTGAATAGATCGATCAGAAAGGATAAATTTGAGGTGGTTTCGTACCCTACAATAATCTCTTTATTTGTTCTCCGCTATTAGTGACTTTGGAGTGACTCTTTGTTGCATGTTAAGGGATAGTTATATGATCCAGTTATGTTATCATTGTTGAGAGAACTTGCACTAGTGAAAGTATGAACCCTAGGCCTTGTTTCCTAGCATTGAAATACCGTTTACGCTCACTTTTATCATTAGTTACCTTGCTGTTTTTATATTTTCAGATTACAAAAACCTATATCTACCATCCATATTGCACTTGTATCACCATCTCTTCGCCGAACTAGTGCACCTATACAATTTACCATTGTATTGGGTGTGTTGGGGACACAAGTGACTCTTTGTTATTTGGTTGCAGGGTTGTTTGAGAGAGACCATCTTCATCCTACGCCTCCCACGGATTGATAAACCTTAGGTCATCCACTTGAGGGAAATTTTCTACTGTCCTACAAACCTCTACACTTGGAGGCCCAACAACGTCTACAAGGAGAAGGTTGTGTAGTAGACATCAAGCTCTTTTCTGGCGCCGTTGCCAGGGAGGTGAGTGCTTGCAGGTATATCTTTAGATCTTGCAATCGAATCTTTTTGTTTCTTGTTTTATCAGTAGTTTATTCTATAAAAGAAAACTACAAAAAAATGGAATTAATGTTGCCACATATGCTTCATCTTTTTAATGTCTTTCGTGAAAATGATGGGAAGGAAAATTGTGCTCAAGTGCTAGAAGAAGAATTACATAGAATGCTTGGCATAAAATATGTGAATGATGAGCATGATTTCAATGTTGTTAGTATGAATTCTTTGAATACCCATGATGCTAATGATATGCAAGGCCACAAGCTTGTTATGCTATGTTTGATGAAGATGATATGTTTAGTCCCCCAAGTTTTGATGAGCAAATTTATTATGATGAAAGCATGCCTCCTATTTATGATGATTATTTGATGGCACGTATGCTATAAAGAATAAAGATAACCATGAAACTCATCATCATGATTTTAATTTTCAATTGGATTATGCTTCACATGAGAGTTATTGTGTTGAGTTTGCTCCCACTACTATTCCGAATGAGAAGAATTTTGCTTATGTGGAGAGTAATAAAAATTCTATGCTTGTAGACCATGAAAAGAATGCTTTATGTGATGGTTATATTGTTGAATTCATTCATGATGCTACTGAAAATTATTATGAGGGAGGAATATATGCTTGTAGGAGTTGCAATGATATCAAGTTTCCTCTCTATGTGCTTAAAGTTTTAAAGTTATGCTTGTTTTGCCTTCCTATGCTAGTTGATTATTGTTCCCATAAGTTGTTTGCTCACAAAATCCCTATGCATAGGAAGTGGGTTAGGCTTAAATGTGCTAGTCATATGCTTCAAGATGCTCCCGTTATGTTTCAATTCTTATCTTTTATGTGAGCATCATTGAAATCATCATGCCTAGCTAGGAGCGTTAAACGTTAGCGCTTGTTGGGAGGAAACCCAATTTTATTTTTGTTCTTTGATTTTTGATCCTGTTTAGTAATAAATAATTCATCTAGCCACTGTTTATATGTGGTTTTATGTTTTAATTAGTGTTTGTGCCAAGTAGAACCTTTGGGAAGACTTGGGTGAAATCTTTATGATATTGCTGTAAAAACAGGAACTTTTGCACTCATGAGATTAGCTACCATTTTTACTGGAGAGTGCTTTTAGGTTTATTATATTTTCAGATGATTAATATACAAATTAGTCAGGTCCACCAATTTATTTCAGAATTTTTGGAGTTACATAAGTATTCGAATGATACAGATTACTACAGACTGTTCTGTTTTTGACAGATTCTGCTTTCTATGTGTTGTTTGCTTATTTTGATGATTCTATGAGTAGTACCGGAGGGTATGTACCATAGATAAGTTGGAATATAGTAGATATTACACAAATATGAATTTAGAAGGAGTTCACACCAGTACCTAAGTGGTGATTTATTTTCTTATACTAACGGAGCTTACGAGCTTTCTGTTGAGTTTTGTGTTGTGCAGTTTTCAAGTTTTGGGTAAAGATTTGACAGACTATGGAATAAGGAGTGGCAAGAGCCTAAGCTCGGGGATTCCCAAGGCACCCCAAGGTAATATTCAAGGACAACCAAGAGCCTAATCTTGGGGATGCCCCAGAAGGCATCCCCTCTTTCGTTTTTGTTCATCGGTAACTTTACTTGGAGCTATATTTTTATTCACCACATGACATGTGTTTTGCTTAGAGCGTCATTTTCTTTTGTTTGTATTTTCTTGCTTTTATTGAGAATAATTTTTTGCATCTATATTTTCAATAAAAATGTCAAGGATAGCCTTTACCATGCTTATTTTGCAAGTATACATGCTGCTGTTTCAAAACAGAAAGTTTACCGCTGTTGCAAAAATTCCCTAGAAAAGTAAGAGAATGATATAATGTTGAAACTTTCTGAATATTGAGCTATGATAAATCTTATACAGTGTAGTATTTTTCTCATAATTGTTGTAGTTAGGTAAGTATGATGAATCTTGCATTCTTTGCAGACTATACTGTTTTGGCAGATTGCTGTTATGTTTGCATTGTTTCCATATGTTTCCTTGTTTAACGATTCTATTTTAGGATATGAGTATTAAATATGTAGAGACATTTAGTATTCAATGTTGAATAACAATTTTAGTGATTTGTTATAGTAGAAAATGTAAGTGCATCTAGTGCCCCTTAGTGATTTTGGTGTATCGAAGACTTATAGGTTAAGGGACTAATGTGTTTGTGAGTGTACACAGGTCTATAAGTCTATGAGGAGTTTGATATTTACAGAGAAATTCGACCCCTAAAAATAAATATCTTCGACTGAAGATTTTGGTATTCCTGAAGACTTTCATGAAGACTTTGAAAGTTAAGAAATTGGTGTGTCCGTGAAGACTTGATATTCATGCGAGGAATATGAAGCTTGAAGACTTTCGTTTTCATAGTTTTGTTTTTCTCTTTCTTGAGTCATAGGAAACACCGTACTGTTAAAGGGGGTCAAGGAAAAACTAAGGAAAAATTTCCATGTGATGCTCAACTCAAAATCCTACACCTACCAAACCCTTCGAGTGAAGCCTTTGGAAATCTCATACAGTTCAGTCAATGTCTTCAGTGACAGAGACAAAGTTCTTCTGGTCGCTGAGGAATTTGTTCTGACTGAGGAGTTAGGAATTCGCCAGTGCGGATTGCCTACATAGTGAGGAACATGATAGCCTTGAGGAATTTGAGAGTCAAATTTCCGACCGTTGCTGTGCTGCGCGCCAGCTGTCCCAAAATATCTTATCCACCTAACGGTCATATCAGACAAGGGCATTTATGTCTTATCATGTTGGGCTGCTCCCTAGGCTATAAATAGCCGCCCCCTACAACCACTAGCTGGTTGGTTGCTCTGAGAGAAACTGACACTTGTCATTTGAGAGCAACCCATCCTCCGAGGACTTTGAGCGAAAATCATCGAGTGAGGAAAAACCCCAAACCCAAACACCTACAAACCCAAAGTGATTGAGCATCACTGAAGAGATTGATCCTGCGTGGATCCGACACTTGTTACCTTTGAAGACTGTGCTTCTTCCAGACGGTTAGGCGTCATGGTCTAGAGCATCCAAGAGGAATTGTGGATCAACGAGTGACCGAGTCTGTGAAGGTATGGAAGTCGCCTAAAGACTTACCACGAGTGATTGGATGAGGTCTGTGTGACCTTAGTTCAAGGAGAATACGGTGAGGACTTGGTGTCCTGAGCTGCGTGCTCAGCGACTGGGTGTCTGGGACTGTGTGTCCTCAAGTTTAAATACTCAACCGCTCCAACCAGACATACAACTAAGACAGCAGTTGGAACTGGTCTACCAAATCATTGTCTTCACCAACCTTACTAGTTCTATTTCCTCAACTCTTTCATTTCCTCATTACTGTGTTGAGTGATTGTTCATATCTGTGTTTGAAGACTTTGACTGAAGACTTTCTCAATTTCCTCGGTTCAATTTCTTCAGTCTGTTTGTCTTCATCTTGTGTTATCATGTGTTTACGCTTCATGTACTCTATGCTTGTCTTCATTTCATCATGATGACTATGTCTGTATCCTGCTATGCTTACTTCTGAGTACTTATTCCGCGGCTAGTAGTTCTTCGCTAAGGAATTTCCTCACCGTCAAATTCCTCAGCGAAGAATTCATAAAAATCACCTATTCACCCCTCCTCTAGTCGATATAACGCACTTTCAATTGGTATCAGAGCAAGGTACTCCCTTGTTCTGTGTGATTTTGGTTTAACCACCTGGAGTTTTAGTTATGTCGACCGCAGGTATGATCAAGGTCTCCGCTGGGTGTCCTACCTTTGATGGCACGGACTACCCCTGCTGCAATAATAAGATGCGAATGCATCTTGAAGCAATTGACAACGATCTATGGTATGTTGTGGAAAATGGTGTTACCTTAGTCACACCTTCTCTGAATGCTGCTGATGTGAAGAGATTCAAGCAACTCGATTCTCAAGCAAAGAATATCATATGTGGCCATGTGAGCAAAGGACAATATGGAAGAGTGAGTGCTTTGGAAACTGCTAAGCTTATCTGGGATAGGCTCTCCAAAGTAAACAAAGGAGTCTCAACCCAACGTGACTCTCGTGTTGACGTTCTTCGCAATCTCTTCAACCGCTTCAAAAGACACGACAATGAAAATGTTCAGTAAACCTTCGATCGCCTCACTGACATCTCAAATGAGCTTCAAGCGCTTGGCGCCACTCACATCACCGACCATGAGGTGGTGAAGAAATTGCTGAGATCGCTAGATTCCTCATTTGACACTCTGGCACTGATGATTCAAGAGCGAGCTGATTACAAGTCACTAGATCCCACTGATATCCTTGAGAGGCTAAATACTCATGAGTTCCAGCTTGCTGAAAAGAGAGATCTCTATGGTTCAAGCTATGGCAAAACACATGCTTTGAAGGCCAAGGCTGTGTCTGAATCTGAATGTGAAGATTCTGGTAGTATCCTTGGTGATCCTGAAGAATTGAGCCAGGAGCTAGCACTGCTCATGAAGAAGTTCTAGAAGTTCTCAAGACGTGGTCGCTTTGTAAAATCCTCAAGAAGCAGTGATTCCTCATCAAGTGACTATAAGAGAACACTTTGCCACAAATGCAAGAAACATGGTCACTATATTCAGGATTGTCTCAGTGGGAAAAGGAATTAAAGAAGAAGAAATACAAGGATTACAGTTTTGATGAGGCTAAGAAGAAGAAGAAATCTTCAAAATCTTCATCATCAAAATCCTGGAAGTCTTCATCTCACAACAAGAGCAGCTCCAAGAAGGCTCGGGCATTCATTGGCAAGGAAATGGACTCTGAAGCTAAATCTGAGGAACATGAGGAAGAGGAGGCATCTGAGGAGTCCGAGTCTGGTGTGGCGAGTCTGGCTCTCACTACTGCTTTCGTCAGCAAGTCTATCTTCAACTCTGAAGAAATTGACCGCACCAACAAGGTTGATGAAGACAATGATGACTACGCTCCCACCTATTGCTTCATGGCAAAGGGTGCCAAGGTAACAAAATACCCCTCCTCTGAATCTAGTGAGGATGAATCTGATGAAAATCTTAAGCCTGGTTACTCTAAACTTGCTAAGATTGCTGTGAAACAACAAAAGGCTATTGAAAAACTTCAAAACATGCTAGACAAAAGTGATGATATGTTGGGTGATGAAATGGACCGCACTAAAGACTTAACTGAAAATCTTCAAAAACTTCAGTCTAAGTTTGACAACCTTCAAATTCATCATAAAACTCTCTTATCTGATCACGAGAAGCTTTCCTATGAATTTCTTCAAAGGAAGCAAGATCTTGAGACGCTGAGAGTGAGTTATGAAGATCTTCAGAAGGAGCGCGATTCATTGATTACTCAACAAATCAGCGCGTCTCAGGAAGAATTTATTCCTCCATGCTTAAAGTGCATTGAACGTGAATCTGCTAATTCATCACCTGAATGTTCAAATGCTTCAA
Source organism: Triticum aestivum (assembly GCF_018294505.1). NCBI lineage: Eukaryota > Viridiplantae > Streptophyta > Magnoliopsida > Poales > Poaceae > Triticum > Triticum aestivum. The sequence continues at coordinate 687,045,401 of NC_057807.1, read as the reverse complement.
CTGTTACAAATTCTTCACCTGCCTTTGCTATCACTAATTCCTCATCTAAGGACATTCCAAGTATCACTGACGATGCAGGGCTGAAGGAATTGTACACGACAGGCATGTACAAAAGCCTCAAAGGGCATCAGATTCTTTGTGATGTGCTCAAAAAGCATATCCTCAACAGAAACCCTAGGAAAGAGGGTATTGCCTTTGAGAGGAAACTCAACGCTGATGGAACATATTGGAAGCCTGAGCAGTACCCCAAAACCTCATGGGTTGCTGCAAAAGGACCTCCAGTTGATCCATCTAACTTATCTGGCTTTACATGTGGATCTTCTCATTCTTCTAATGAGTGATTTGACTCCAACTATAAACTGTTCAAAAATCAGAATGTTGAAGTATTTGCTAGATATGTTGGCACTAACTACAGGAACGGTTCTCCTATGAAGAAAATCTGGGTTCCCAAAAGTTATGTTGAAAGTCTTCAGGTGAATGTCCTCATGACACCACCTATGAAGAACAGGAACCCCAGATCCAATTCTTCATATGGACCTAATTCTTCACATGGATCAAATTCCTCAAATGGATCAAGGGCCTCATATGATCATCATCGTGCTAACCCTTCTATTTCGCAGGGTAGAGCTAAGGGCTATGAATATGCGCATTATTCTTCAAATCATTATGTTCATAAGTCCTCGGAGAATTTCTCTGCTTATTCATATGCTTACCCTAACCCCTCTTATGTGAAACGAAATGGGTTTGCTTCTATGCCACCATTCTCATATGGTGCTCGCAGAGTGATGAACTCTTTGCCACCCCTTCAGATGTGGGTGGTGAAGAAAAAGAACTAATCTCTTATGCAGGGTCAGGTCTCCAGACGTGCCTTAACGTATGAAGAATTTGCTGGGGGCCTAACAAAAATGCATGAAAGGACGCAGGCGAATCATGATGAAATGAACTTTCATTTCACACTTTCTCATACTGAATTATCTGATTTACTGCTTGATGAAATTCATCTGATGAACTTGATATCATATTCTTCACTAATGAAGTATATGAGATCGTAAGTTGCACTAATTCATCTGCAGGATGATCAGCCCAAAGCCAACGAGTGGGATCTAGATAGTGGATGTACAAATCACATGACGGGTGACAAGAGTCTATTGATGGATACTCCTTTATCACCGTCACATCTTAAGCATATCATCTTCGCTGACAAAGCCAAAAGTCAGGTATTGGGTCTAGGTAAGGTTGCGATCTCAAAGGATCGACACATGGACAAAGTCATGCTTGTCGAGTCCTTAGGATACAACCTCATGTCTGTCTCAATGCTTTGTGATCTTGATATGGTTGTTGTCTTTGGCAAGTATCGTTGTGTTGTGATCATGGAAGCTGACCATTCCAAAGTCTTCGAAGGCTTTAGGAGAGGAGATCTGTATATTGTTGATTTCTCTACAGGACCACAACCAGCCGTGTGCTTACTTGCAAAAGCTTCAGAAGGCTGGCTATGGCATCGATGACTTGGTCATGCTGGCATGAGGAATCTGAACACGCTTGCTAAGAAGAAGCATGTCATTGGCATTGAGAATGTCAAATTCCTCAAGGATCACTTATGCGGAGCTTGTGAAGCTGGAAAGATGACAAAGGCCAAGCATCCAGGGAAGACTATCATGACCACTACTCATCCATTTGAATTACTTCACATGGATCTCTTTGGTCCTAATCATTATTCTGTTGCTTCAAATGATGCATCTCTATATGGCTTTGTTATTGTTGATGACTATTCTCATTACACATGGGTACACATTGTCACTTACAAACATGAAGTGCAGGAAATCTTCAAACGATTTTCCTCGAGGGCTTCAACCAACTTTGGTTTGAATATCAAGCACATCAGAACTGACAATGGGACCGAGTTCAAGAATTCCGCTCTTGATGGCTATCTTGATGAACTTGGTATTACTCATGAGTTATCTGCTCCTTATACTCCTCAGTAGAATGGCGTCATGGAGCACAAGAACAGAACCCTCGCTGAAATGGCTTGCACTATGCTTGATGAATACAAAACGCCTCGTCGTGTTTGGATTGATGCAATTGATACTGCGTGCCACATCATCGGGTATATCTTCACAAATTCTTCAAGAAGACTGCCTATGAACTCCTCACTGACAAGAAACCCAATGTGAGTTATTTCAAAGTCTTCAGTGCTAAATGTTGGATTAGAGATCCTCGTCACAATGCTAATTTTGCACCGAAAGCACATGAAGGTTTTATGCTTGGTTACGGAAAGGACTCACAATACAGAGTCTTCAACAACATTCTTCACAAGGTTATTGAAACTGTAGATGTGCGGTTCGATGAAACTAATGGCTCGCAAAGAGAGCACCAACCTTCTGTAATAGATGAACCAGCACCTGAGGATTCTATCAAGTTCAAGGCTACTGAGGATGTTATTCCTACCGAAGAATCTACTGAAGAATTCATTCCAGAACGTGAAGAAAATCGAGCTGGTGCACCTGATGAAAATGCTGAAGAAAATGGTGCTGAAGATAATGCTGATCAAATTCCTCAACGACAACCAGCTCATCCTCGCATTGCAAAAGAAGTGCAAGTGGAAAAGATCATCGCTGACATTCGAGCGCCAGGTCCTCTCACACGCTCAAAAGCTTCACATTTATCTAAATTTTGTGGGCACTATGGTTTTGTCTCTATCACAGAGCCCACTAAGGTAGATGAAGCATTTCTGGAGCCTGAGTGGATTCAGGCCATGCAAGAAGAATTACATCAGTTCGAGCTCAACAATGTCTGGGAACTGGTCAAACGTCCAGATCCTCGCAAGAATAATATCATCGCCACAAAGTGGATCTACCGCAACAAGCAAGATGAAAATGGCCTTGTGGTGAGGAATAAGGCACGACTTGTAGCTCAAGGCTACACACAGGTTCAAGGAACTGATTTCGATGAAACTTTTGCACCTGTTGCTAGACTTGAGGCTATTCGCATATTACTTGCTTATTCTAACCATCATAATATCACTTTATATCAAATGGATGTGAAAAGTGCATTCCTCAATGGTAAGCTTGAGGAAGAAGTATATGTTGCTCAACCCCCAAGTTTTGAAGATCCAAAGAATCCTGGCAAAGTCTTCAGACTCAACAAGGCCCTCTATGGCCTCAAGCAGGCCCCTCGGGCGTGGTATGATACTTTGAAGGAATTCTTCGTGAAGAATGGCTTCACACCCGGTTCACTCGACCCTACTCTCTTTACTAAATCTTATGATGGTGAACTGTTTGTGTGCCAAATATACGTTGATGATATTATCTTTGGCTGTACTAACCAACGTTATAGTGATGAATTTGCCTATATGATGAGTGAAGAATATCAAATGTCTATGATGGGAGAGTTGAAATTCTTCTTAGGTCTTCAAATTCGTCAACAGCACAATGGCATATTCATATCTCAGGAGAAATGCCTCAAGGATGTTCTGAGGAAATTCGGCATGCAAGATTGCAAAGGCGTCAAAATTCCTATGCCCACAAATGGCCATCTATGCACTGATGAAAATGGTATTGACTTCGATCACAAGGTATACCGCTCCATGATTGGTTCCTTATTGTACTTATGTGCATCTAGGCCAGATATAATGCTTAGTGTTTGCATGTGTGCCCGATTTCAAGCTGCACCGAAGGAATCACACCATAAGGCTGTGAAATATATTCTTCGATATCTAGCTCACACACCAACACTAGGATTATGGTACCCCAAGGGCTCTACTTTTGATCTCATTGGATATTCTGACTCTGACTATGCTGGTGATCGTGTGGACCGCAAGTCAACATCTGGTACTTGTCATTTCCTCGGACGATCTTTGGTCTGTTGGTCCTTGAAGAAACAGAACCGCGTATCTCTGTCTACTGCTGAAGTTGAATACATTGCTGCTGGTTCTTATTGTGCTCAATTGCTATGGATGAAGGAAACCCTGAAGGACTATGGCATCAACATGAAGAATGTGCCTCTCCTCTGTGACAATGAGAGTGCCATTAAGATTGCTCACAACCCAGTTCAGCACTCGAAGACAAAGCACATTCAGATTCGTCATTATTTTCTTCGTGACCATGTGTTGAAGGGCGACATCTCCATCGAGCACGTGAAGACTGAAGAACAACTAGCCGATATCTTCACAAAGCCTTTGGATGAGAAGAGATTTAGCAAGTTGCGGTGTGAGCTAAATATCTTAGAATCTTCGAATGTTCTTTGAAAAGGACACACATCCTGACACTTATGCAAAATTGATGACTTAGATGTGCAACACATGAAGAAACTTTTTCTTCAATCAATGAAGAATAACACTCTAAGTGTGAAGATATTAATGAAGAATTTGATTCTCAGAACCCTACGACAATTGTACGCGGTGTTTGAAATCATCATACTTATACGGTGGGTCACGCCACCACCAAAGTTGAAAATCTTCATTTTTGAAATTCCTCGGTTTTTGAAATTCTTCAGTTTTTCAAATTCTTCAACTTTGCAAAATCTTCACTGGTTCCGATGTTTTTATTCATTA